>NC_041218.1:33782799-33874845 GCF_002837175.3 Physeter macrocephalus
GCATCGGCAGGCGGACTCTCAACCACTGCGCCACCAGGGAAGCCCTTATCCCTCATCTTGTTTGCTTTGTACCAAACACATTTCTGACAAAACTTTGTCTTATAAGGAGCCTTAGAAATGATCTAGACCAGGTGTTTCCAAAGCTGACTGCAGTTCAGAATTACCTGGGGGATCTTGTTAAAAAGAGATTCTTCAGGTCCTGGGAGGAGTTCAGGCATCTGCATTTTGAAGCACTTCATGTGATTCTGATGCAGGTTTAGTACCCTAATCTTGACAGTAATTTCCAAATGGTTCAGCAAAACCTTGGTTCCAGGAGATGTTATCAGTGCTCTAAGAATAAAGGATTCTCTTGTCAAATAAGCTTGAAGAAACTTAGATTCTTCTCTTAGCATTTCACAAACCACCCTAGGATAAAGGCTCTGGGACATACTGAAGTGTCTAACAGCTAAACAATAGAATCGTAGTAGATATTTCTTAATTTCACCCAGAATAGTTCTCTGTAAACAAAAGTATGGAAACCAACGATCTAGAAAAACAGTCTTAATTAATTTCCACAAATATATGTATGTTTATTATTACATTATGAATCTTATTAAGTCTAACTGGGAAAATGCTCCTTCAGTTAGGAACGCAGTCCCAAAGAAGGCCTCTAGTCCTAGTTGCAGGTAGAGCTCTGACCAGCCCCACAGCCGGTCCTGAATGCCTTCCTCACACCTCTGCTCTTGTCCTTTTTTCAGGCTCTGTCTAAAACCTCTATGCTGTCTCTCAAATGTACACTTCTACATGTTTATAAAGCATCTCCTCCTGGATGTCCTAGGCTTACTCTCTATGATTCTGACAACCAATTCCAAAAAGTGGGTTATTTTCTCCACACTACCAGGCTATTCTTCAGTGGCTGGGTGTCCCACCATTTAACTCTGACACTATCTACCCAGAGATTGCATCAGATGCCACAGGTTAAGGGCTTAGTCTCACAAGACTACTCCGACTTCAGATGCCAATTGCAACTCCAAGTTTTCACCTGTGGTTCTGACTGACTGGCTATAAATTAGAAGGTCCCATGACCCTCGCCTCAGGTTCAATTAATTTGCAGAATAACTCAGGAAACCAGTTTACTCATTAGATTACCAATTCATTACAAAGGATTTTAAAGGATACAAATCAACAGCCAGATGAAGACATAGGCTGAGGTCCCAAACAAAGGAGTTCTGTTCCTGTGGAGTTTGGGGCCGGCACCATGGCCCATGGTTGTGTTCTGGTTTACCAGAACCACAAGCTCCAAACCCTGTTCCTTTGGGCTTTTAATGGAGACTTCAATACTTGGGCAAGACTGATTAAATCATTGGCCATTGGTGATAGAACTCAATCTCCAGCCCCTGTCCCCTCCCCCGGGGTGGGGCTGAAAGTTCCAATGCTCCAGTCACAAGGTTGGTTGCCCTGGCAACAGCCTCCATTTGATTACCTAGGGGCTTTCTAATAGCAGCCTCATTAACGTAACAAAAGACACCTTTATCACTCTCCTCACTAAGGAAATTCCTAGGGTTTCAGGAGCTCTGTGCCTTGAACAGGGACAAAGACCAAGTATATATTTCTTAAAATATTACAGTATCACAGTCTCCAAAACAGAAAACAAAATTCATGTTCCCTCCTAGTTGCTCAGTATGGTTTCTCTTCTCAAATTCCCCAGTGATGGCAGTGACTACTACTGTCCTAAAGATGTAAATCTCAAAACCGTTGTAGTAACCTTTGCTTCCTCACCTGTTGGAAATTCAAATTCTGCTGCCCATCATCCTTCAGTCCCTCAGTGTTATTTCTTCCTTCCCATTTTTACTGTTAATGACTGTGCTTTTTGTTCTCCTTACTTAATGCATAGATGATTTAAATAACCTCCTACTGGAATTTTCACTGCATGTTTTCTCCCCACCAAAATGGTGGTAAAATACCTTGCTCCCCTGCCAGGTTATTTAAAAATCTAGACTGTTCCTAATGATCTGTTGGATGAAGAAAGAACATTTAAAAATAAAATCCCTTAGTAAATAGTCCCACTTGCCAAACAAACTTGTCTTGTCCCTTGCAACAAGCTGTACTCTGTTCATGTTCCGCTTGACTTGCTTTGTGACATTGCTGTTTTCTTCCATTTCTCCAAAAGCCCTTCTTACTCTCAAGTGAAATGAGCTTAGACCAGTGGTTCTCAAATTTTAGTGCCTATCAGACTCACCTGGAGGGCTTGTTAAAACACATGTTGCTAGGCTCTACCTACCCACAGAGTTGCTGATTCAGTAGGGATCAATAATTTGCATTTCTAACAAGTACTCAGGAGATGCTCTTGCTGCTGGTCAGGGACCACGCTTTGGGAACCGTTGACTTGGACCAACGGCTCTCAGCCTTGGGTTCCACAATAGAATCATCTGGTATAGTGGATGTTGTGATGCTCTGTCTAGATCTCCCTTCCAGGACTAAGACCCTTGTTTCCCCCAGATACTGGGTGTGTTGGTACTGATGTGGTTCACAACTGAATTCTCCTATGAGAATTGTCCTTGTACATACTGTGTGTAACTGCTGCCTAGATCAGGACTGAAAAATAACAAACATCTCTAGCTCCCTAGAGAGCTCTGCTGTGTCTCTTTCCAGTTTAGTCACCAAAAGATGATGTGGATTGCCATAAATCAGTTTTATCTGTTCTTAACATTTTTTTTTTTTTTTTGCAGTACGCGGGCCTCTCACCGCTGTGGCCTCTCCTGCTGCGGAGCACAGGCTCCGGACGCGCAGGCCCAGTGGCCATGGCTCACGGGCCCAGCCGCTCCACGGCATGTGGGATCCTCACGGACCGGGGCACGAACCCGTGTCCTCTGCATCAGCAGGTGGACTCTCAACCACTGCGCCACCAGGGAAGCCCTGTTCTTAACATTTTAAATAGAATTATTCAGGATATACTCTTGTTTCTGGCTTCTTCCACTCAGCAAAATGTGAGATTCACCCATTTTGTTCTATGTATCAGTAGTTCATTCTTTTTTATTGTGTGTAGTATTCCACTGTATAAATGTACCCCAATTATTTATTCATTCTCTATTGAGGGACATTTGTACTGTTTCTAGTTGTTAGGTATATTCATTGCTAATATCTTCACCCAGTCTGTGGTTTGTCTTTTCACTCTCCTGATGGTGTCTTTTAATGATCAGAAAATCTGAATTTTAATGAAGTCCAAATTATTCTTTCTTTTATGGTAATTTTTCAATAGATGGTGACTTACTCATCTTTGTTTATACACCCCAGCACCCACTGCCTGACACAGGTAGTGCTTGATGAACACCTGATCATATTTGATGAGTTTAATCCATCTTTCCCAGATCATCTCAAATTCTATTTTCTCTATGAAATCATTCCTCACCATCTTATACCCAATAGCATTGTCTTTCTCAGAGTATTTTGCCCTATAAGTGTTTCTCAATTGCTTTATTTGTATCTTCACCCTAACCAGTTTGCAAAGCTGTTAATATAGAGAATGTTTAAGGGGAAACTTTATTTTCTCTTCTTCCTGTTTCTGTGAGATTAGCCTCCAATATCTGGAAGGAATAGTTTTGGAGTATTATTTCTGTCTCTTCTCTCCATTCTCTCATTTCCCCTCTCCCCTGTGCTCCTTCCCCTGAGAAGAAACTAATACACTTGGTGAGCTGGAGAGAGTTCAGTGGACATCTTACTCTGTGGACAGCTGGACAGTGGAAACCAGGTTTCCTTAATTTCTTCTCTTCCTCTAGCTGATACACACATTGGTAAGCATGCTAGGGCTCTGCTATGGCCTCTTCCTCTTTGTAGTTAGCCAACTAAACTTCTCCACCTGCAACTGGTTGGGGACCTTATATTCTTACGAACCTCTAGGTTCAGGGTGTCAAAGGCTCATGTGACCCTCATTCAATAATTGAAATAAAACAATAAACTGAATTGTTTGCTAACCATAGTAAAGGAGGCACAGTCTCTACGAGCAGACTGCTGATAAAACTGCTGATGGAGTTTTACAGGGCAAGTGCAGAGTTCAGGGATTGGAGGCTTTGCAGACGTTTAGGAGTGAAGACATCATCTGCGGAAACCTGGTTACTCGGATGTGGCTGCTGTTGATTGGCTGTTGCTGTGGTGTATTTATTGGGGTGAGTCTGTGACTGGCTGACTTTTGAGTAAGGGACTGACACTGACAGGCTGGTTTGTAAAAGCTGTTCACCGAGGTGAGTTGTTGATGGCTTGAACAGGTTTCAAGCAGGTTCTGAGTGCCACTTATTGCCTTGGTATAAGACAAGCAGGGCCTTTCCCAGGGGTGTGGAAATTTGTTTTTATTTTCCCATTCAGCTTCACCAGTAATAAAATTGCTATTGTCCTCTTATCATCTTCAGGCTCCTTCAGGCTCCTACATTTTTTCAACTGGTTAGAAGCTGGAGAGAGGAAGACAGTGACCTGTGCTCCCAAACCTTCCCAGACAGAGGAGGAGTGGGGTCTGAAACAGGCCGCATTACAGCTGGACGGAACTTGAGAGTTCATTCTCTTTAGAAATCTTTCGAACATTTTAAACAACGCAACCACTTCTTCAAGAAGAAAACTTAGATGAAGCCTAACATAACCTACGGCAAAACCTCTCTAAAGAGTTCCCTTGGGGGCTTCCCTGGTGGCGCAGTGGTTGAGAATCTACCTGCCAATGCAGGGGATACGGGTTCGAGCCCTGGTCTGGGAAGATCCCACATGCCGCAGAGCAACTAAGCCCGTGAGCCACAACTACTGAGCCTGCGCGTCTGGAGCCTGTGCTCCGCAACAAAAGAGGCCGTGACAGTGAGAGGCCCCCTCACTGCGATGAAGAGTGGCCTCCGCTTGCCACAACTAGAGAAAGCCCTCGCACAGAAACGAAGACCCAACACAGCCAGAAAAATAATTAATTAATTTTAAAAAATGTTTCATGTGATCCCTGATTCAGGCGCAAAAAAAAAAAAAAAAAAAGAGTTCCTTGAATTCCATTCCCGCTTCCTTCCTGGCTCCCCTGCCCTCAGCATTACCTCTCTACCTGAGCTGCTACCCTCCATCTAAGGAAATCCTCAGTGACTCTCAGGCATTGATCTCGATCCAGGGGAAGACTTTTCTCTGTGCAGCCTCAGTTCACTATAACTGAATCATCTGGCCTTGCCCTGTGCTTCACATATTTCAATGTGCTTATAACTCACTCAGAATCGTGAAAATGCAGATTCTGATTCACTAGGTCTTGGGAGGGGCTTGAGAGTTTGCATTTCTAACAAGCCCCCAGGTGATGCTGTTCCTGGTGATTTCCCTCTCCTGTTTGAACAGGAAGGATCTCGTAACATGCTAGGCAAGGGATTCATCAGGACAAACAGGCAGGGCTGCCAACAAGATCAAGTTCCATGACACGTCTCTGGGGATTTGGCCCTCCAAGGGGAATCTGGGCTGGGCTGGGGCTCTGCACATCTTGTCCTCTTTGTGACCTGTTGCTGTGAGCTGTAAGCCTCAGGGCTGCATTACAATATTAATGGGCTGCAGGCGTGATGGCCTTTGTGGATAGCTTCCTCCATAAAAAAAAATGTTAAAAATTACATTTTATGATTGTGTTGGTGCAAAGATGAATATCATCCAGGCTGAATTTACTATAGAATGTAAAATGAGTAAACAGAAATCTCAATTAAATAGTGTTGGGAAACCAGAAGGGGGCGCTCTCACACCCTTGACATAGCTGAGTCCAACAGGAAGAAGAAAGACTCCTCTTCTTTCCTGGCAAGGATTCAGCCTATGAAAAGCCAGAGACTTTTTTTACTCTAGCCCTCCCAGCTTCCTCCTTCTCTCTATAAAAGCACTTTCCTTCCCTTGCTTTGTGGAAACTTGCACGTTGCTCGCCATGGTTGCAGACCCTGAACTGCAATTCTCTGCTGATTCTGAATAAACCCATCTTTGCTGGAGAAATATCTGGCAGTCTGCTTGTGTAAGGTCAACAGTAATAATGTGCATATACTTTTCTTCTGATTTTAAAAGAAATGAAAATGAAAACATTTCGGTGGGGCCCTAAAAGTGTCACGGGCCCTTGGCACTGTGTCTACCGTGTAAGTCATCCCTTGCGGGCCTGCCTGCTGGACCAACCACACACATCTGCCATGAGAAAAGTACTTCTCAGACATGGAGCTGTCTAGATTCCCAAGAAGGACAAAAATATTTTCTGTCTTAAATTTGCGAAGCATCTCCCTTTCTGTGGCACTACATTAATATCCGGCACAGGAATTAATTCAGTTTGCTCATTCCCCTCCTTGCTGCTGTCCAAATTGTGCTCATTTGGATTTGTCATGAATTAAAGGAAAGGGTATAATATTTTAACGGCTGCGCTCTTGATTACAAAAAGATGAGCTTTGAGGCTCTTGCTCTGGGAAGAACTTGATTACATTTTTAGTCAAGGGCCTGTGGTTCTACTGGTGTTTTGTTCTTATGGTTACGATAATATATAAAACAGATGCAAGTAGAGCCACTCTGGCTGACATGGGGGCTGGGGTCTCGCCTGCACAGCTTCTCCTCCATATACCAACCCCCCCACCCCACACCCACCCCCGCTCTGGGAGGCCTCCGACACCTCTGAGGAATACCACGACTCTGCAGAAGCCAAGTTGGGAGCCACCAGTTCAATCACAGCCTTCACCACACTTCACCTATAAGGAACCACAGGGCCAGAGTGTGGGACTGTGTCTTCTGTTTTTTAAATCATGAACTTTGATGTGTTTCCAGGTATTAGAACTAGCCTGATTATTCTAGAATCAGAATAGAATTAGCCTGCCTATTAGCTTGGAGACTTGCCTTCCTTCCAGACAGAGGAATGGTTAGTCACTTTGTTACTCTGAATGGTTTTGATCCCAGAACCACACCCTGATTTCCTGGAGAAAAAAAAAAAAGACCGGAATGGAATTGTCAAGGCAAACAATGCCCTGCTACCCAGGGAGAGATAATAATAGCACATAGGTACTTAGAACAACTCAGGTCAAGCCCAGTTCTAAACACTTGACTCTGGGTTAACTCTACAGGCTTTATGAGGTGGGTGCCATCTTCTTCATGCTTAAGGCACAAGGAGATTCAGTATATTGTCCAGGGTCCCTGGTTACTCAATTGTGGAGTCAGGCCACGGACCCCGACCCTCTAGGGTCTGGTTCTTAAACCCTCTGTTATAGGGATAGCTCTGAAAGTTCCCATTCCAGTATTGACATTTTCTGCCTCAGAGAACAGATTTTTTTTTCCCCTTTCTTTTTCACTCAGCTTCTGCTGCCTTTGCAAGAAATTGAGAAATCTTCAAAATCCTTCCTTGTCTACTCATACTATATGTCTTACTCTCTCAAAATCCACCTGCAGACAAGAACTTCAGGTCATGATCCTAATTATTTCTTATTTTTGTACTCACAGGGAGTGACTGTGATATAGAACAGCCTTGGGGGCTCAGGGTGGAGCTCCTGCTCCTGGAGCTCCAGGAGCTCCACAGCTCCTGCTGTGGCATCAGAGCGAGAGCCAGGGTTTTGCTGTCTCTGGTTCTTATAGTCCTTGCCATCTTGTCACCTCACAGCCTTCAACACCAAGACACACCCTCCATGCCTTGAGGCTACATTGGCATCCCAACACTGAACCCTCCCAACTTGACCAATAAGTCACGCTGCAGTTCTGCCCTGATAGCTGTGCAATACAGAGGTCTTGTCACCACTGAATTTGATGCTTTCCCATCTCTGGGAGGTAGTCGAGTGTTCAGACGGAAGATAGTCTCTGGGGCCAAACTGCTTAAATTCATTGATGGTCCTATTACATGCTTGGAGACACTGAGTAAGTGATTTAATTCACCCATGCCTCAGTTTTCTTATCATTGTAGCATCTACCCATTTAGCTGCTGTGCAGAATGAGTGATACAATATACATAAAGCACTTAAATAAGTGCCTGGTACATAGTGACGGACTAATAAATAGCATTTATTGTGATGAGATGATTGGCAGTAGAAGACAAAATGATTCCTTGTTATCATATGAGCATTATTTCAAGACAAGAATTCTTCGGCTGTCTTTCACTATCTTATTGGACCCCCTTCTGTTGTATAATCAAAGGAACACAGAGCTCTTGGACTCAGAATAAAAGTCCTCATCCACATTTGTCCCTTACAGTTGGTGGGGACAAAGCAGAGGCCCAATTTTCAGCATTAGCTTTCTGGGAGTTGTCAAACTAATTCACCACCTGACGTTGACTCCACTATGTCTGTTAATCATGGTAGTTGGGGTAATATTACCCAATCACGTCTGATTCACTGGTTTCACCTCTACCAGCAGAAAACCCACATATTACTCTATGGACACTCCTAACTCAGTGTTCAGTTTTCTTTCACATCCTACCTCATCACATTAGGTTCCTGACTTTGTCCTGTCTTGTCTGAGATTCTGTACCACTTCTAAATGATTCCCTTTTACAGCTTGGCCTTCCTGCCTTACCCATTTTTCTTTTCTTTAAGATATTTTTTTTATTGTGAAAAATATCACACATGAACCAGTGTTGTGGTGGACACTGTGATGTGCTGCTTGGTCCCTTTCAGGAATAAAGGACCTAGTCCCAGTTGCTAGAAGCATGGCCAGCAAAATGCCCTCAGTTTTCAGTCCCCCATGTGAATGGCCTCAGCTGAAGGGAGCTGCTTTGCTCAAGGTCAAGACCTTCTTCCAAGGGTGGCTTGCATCCAATGACTACTCAATGACTACTCAATAAAGACCTGTCCCCCACCACCAAATCAGGACAACTCTGGAGGGCCATTCCCACTTCAGAACTCCCTAGACGGTTGGCTGAGACCTCCACTAAGACTGCATTGCAGATAACTTCTTCCCCTATCCATCCTGCTTCTTTCAATTCCCTTCCTCAGCTGTTTGTTCCAAGGACACTGCCAAATAAATCTCTTGCATGATAATCTCCATCTCAGCGGCTGCTTCCCAGGGATCCCAACTTGTGACGTGTGTATAATGTTTTATACACATGTATAAAGCATTGTACACATGTTGCTTTCCAAACTGTGCTCTTTGGAAGGAAGTCACAATGCTCTGACTACACAGAGGAAGTGGGGAGTTATTTTCCACTCCTTTAAGGGAGGAGTAGTTATATAATTATTTGGAATTCTTCTGCACGAGAGATTTGTCTTTTCTCCCCCAGTTTCTTTACTGATTAAATCCATTGTTTATGTTAGTATCAATTTATGGATTAGAAAATACTTTGCGTTATAATCAATGCCACTATATTTTATTGCTCAAATTGTTCCAGCTTTGTTCATTGGGAAGTCTTTCAGTTCACTCCCTTGTTCCTCCTTACTGTGTTCTGGGGTGTGTGTGTGTGTGTGTGTTTTAGTGCTTTCTTGTTTTCTATCACTACAAGATGTTCCAGGCTCATCTTGTGTACTTCCTGCCCCAGTCCTAGACTCAGCCATTTCTCCAAAGAGATCTAGCTCCTTTTTTTTTTTTTAATTGAAGAATGTGTTGTATTGCATTCTTGTATTAGAAAACAATACCTGGGAGCTGGGTGTGCAAATAGAGTTTTTTGATTACCACTTTCTCTATTTTATGTGGGCTGAGTCCTAGAGTTAGGGCTAGCTTTTCCTAGGGCAGTTAAGCTAAACCTGCTCATCACACACACAAAAACTGAATCCTGTGAAACAATATACCTACTGAGGTATCATATTGATTAGTTGTGCTTCTATCAGAATATAGGATGGAATGGAAAGCAAGTGAAGTTGTAAAGAGTTTTGAATCCTGCAGTTCCTCTTCTTTCCATAGAAATAAATATTCCTAGTGACTAGTGTTCTTCAGTGTTGGTTGCACATTACAATAACTTGGGAAGAGATACCTATCTCTGCCCTCAGAAATTCTGCTTTAATTGCTTTTAGGGGGAATAAGTATTTTTTAAATGTTCCCCAAGTGCGTACAATATGCAAATAGAACTGAAAACCACTGTTGTAAATCATGTGCCAATTATTTGGGTCAAAATGATTATGATTTTATTTTGTATCAAGTGTGTTTATTTTTAATGATTATTCTATATTTATCAAGGTAAACTGAGATCAAGAAAGCATACATAACAGCCATGAAAATAATAAGGCATGTCTTTTCTCAGTTGCTTCTCTTCACTAAGAGGTTGCCTTGACCAATGATCCTGAAAATGAACCAGTCATTTCCTCAGCATGTCTATGTGCTCTTCCTTTCTTCAGCCTGATAGGCCTTCAGTTTGTCTCTTTTATTCTACAGTATGTTACTTTTAGCATTCTATGTTCAATTACGATATGTTCGAGATCAAGTGAATTACACATATTCAGACTGTCTGGTTTTTGTTTTTTCACTGAATTAGGAGTATATTTTAGAGATAACAGGAACACTGATCATCTCATATTCATCTGAAAAAAATCACCAAAAGCCAAAAATCTCCTTCCTAGGCTGACTCCATAGGTGGTAAATGGTAACACTTGTCTCCGCTCTTTAATTTATGGCCTAAAGTTTCATTCACTTAACCCTACTCTCCTACAAATCAAACCACCCAACAAACTCTACAGACTAACTGGATGAATCATTTCCAGGCTGGTAGAGTCCTGTGATGATCCTCAGAATCATCGTGACAAAGGCCAGAAAGGTGACTAATGGTTAATTACTAGGTGAGTAGAGCCTTTCAGGAAGTAATGGACAATTTCATTAAAGTGATGTTTCCTTTGAAATTTTTGGCTTTAAGTATTTGGCATCAAAAGGAAAAGCATTACTAATTCAAGAAGAGAAACCGTCCTTGATGAAGAGCCTGAAGAACAAGTGACACTTTTCAGAAAATTTCTACACCTGTAAAAATGTGTATGATATTTGTCCTAATGCATTCTGTTATATACTATGTCATTCAAATACCTCTAAAACCGTGGGCTTTGAAATCACACTGCCTGGGTTCAGATATTTGGCTCCATCACTTATTTTGGGCAAATTCCTTAATCTCCACGAGCCTCAGTTTACTCATCTGTAAAATGGGGGTAATAATATTAGGCTAAAATATGAAATTGTCATTTTTATAGCTTATAGGCAGTCAAATATCGGCAATTTCCTATGTTAAACTTGATAATTCCTAGTTCATAAGGTTCTTGAGAGGATTACTTGAGATAATGACAGTCAAATGCTTGGAACATTCTTGATACTTAGCAGGTACTCAATATATACCAGCCATGATTAACATACACTATTTTATTCTCTGCAAGTTTTGAACATGTAACATAACAATTTAGAAAAACTACTGTTATCATGATTAGACACATGGATGGTCAGTCCACTTCTTGCTAGTCATATATACCACGAGTTTAACTTAGTCCTTCCTGAAGTCAAGAGAACAATCAAATCAAGGCCTGGAATAGAGGTAGAACAGCACAATGCTTCATGGCAGGATTTGAGGAGCACCAAAAGATTTCACTCACCAAAAAAGATCTCCCTGATCATCCTAACCATTTAAATATCCTCAACGTTTATTCTTTTATACATCCACTAGCATTACAACCACTAGAGTCCACTTAAACAATTCAAATATCTTAATTACATAAACATATATACACAACAAGAGATTAGGTGAGAAATTCATCAAAAAACAGAGAGGGTGAGGTAAAAATGAGAAGTGTGAAGGACCAAAGTCGAACTTTTCACTTGTCAAGATGGCATCAAGCCAGCTCTTGGCAGGGATAGCCTCAAAAGCTCTTCTGTATTATGACAGTACTTTGAATTCATTGTATAAATAAATTTTTTGGAAAAGAAAGGGAAAAAAAGAAGAAAGGACAAATCAAAAGCAAAGCAAAAAATTGCATGTGAAATGAAATTTTTAGTAAGGGTTACAGAGTGGTATTTGATTCCATCCCTCTTGACTTTATGCAGCAAATAGTATTTGTGTACAGTGATTTTGAAAAAGTACAGTGATTTTGAAAAAGAAGCCATATATCAGTAAATGATATATTTTTTTCTATTTAAATAGAAAGGAAAAGGAGCCTTACTGACCAAACGAGGGCAGATTGATACGCACTTTAAATGACTGATTTATAACAATTATCATCAGAATCTGCTATGTCCTTGAGGACAAAAAATCAAACACTAACAAACATTTTCCTCTTCCAAAGAGAATGCAGGGCAGTACATAAATCTTGCAATAGAAAACTGTTTGGTTTACATGTTTGGAATCTACATGTCATTGTTTACTTTCTGAAAATCTGACAAACACAGCCAGCAGAATAATGAGAATAAATTTTTGCATGGGAGAAAATTTCCTAGGTGCTTTTAACAGGGATTTTATAAAGATTTTAAAAAGCTTTATTTGTACCTTTCCCCCTCTCCTTTCCATTTAGAGAAAATGGAAACACTAACATTATTATTTTAAACTTAGTATTTCTATTTTCACTCTTTCCCCACTTTCTCCTTATTATTAGGCTCACTCATGACATTTTTGGCAAATTAAGCGTCTAAATTATTCCTTAGAAATAAAGTGAAGTAAAGACAAATAGGAAACAGCTCATCTAATTGGGCAAAGAGCAAACTGGAGTTGTCTGGAGGAGAAGCATGTCCTCAGAGGGCCATCTGTGCTCCCTCATTTTTCTTCCCCTCTTAACTTGATTTTGCATAAGCACAGTTTCCCTGCATAACCAGGAGGTTTTCAACTGCCATATGACCTACAGCCAATACCACAGTACTTATCTTTTCTTCCTATACATATAACTTGTCTTTATAACACAGCATCTTATCTGCACCCCATCTACCAGCTGCTTGTGGGTGAAGTTAGGTAAGAGCCTCCTGGAGTCTTCTGTGTCCTCAAGCAGCTAGGTTTCCTTGGATGCCATGACATCCTGTGCTCTGCCACTTAGTAGCTACGTGACCTTGGGTGAGTTACTTCACATCCTTGTACTTCAGTTTTCCTTATCTATAAATAAGGATGATAAAGTACTTGTCTTATAGGGCTTTTGATAAGAAAATACTTGTTAAGCACTTTGTAAATGATGACAGGAATCATTATGATAATGATGACACTGAAGAAAATATTCCTGGACCACTTAAACAGATTTTCAACTATATCTCTTAATTTGTCTGGGTCCCAGGAGTGTCAGTGGAGAGGACTTGGCTCATGGCCATATTTGGTGTGTAGTCATACAGAGAAATGTTTGATGTACTCATGGGAGGATGGGTTTAGGGAAACCAGATTAAAGGGAAGGCAATGGGACCTCTGAAATAAAAATCTTCATAAGGAGGAGGGAGTTTGTTATGCTTAGGTCACTTAGGTCAAAGTCTGAGTTGGAAGGTAAAAGAAGGTTCCAAATACAATGTGTGGCTGCATGTGAAACTACCCTGACCTAGCGTCAACCCGCCAAACTGCTATGTGGGAAAGGATTATATCTTTAGGGGTCCAAAGAACTCTGCTGTAGAAATCCCTCTAAAGAGCTTAACAGGAAAGAGGGAAGGAATAATTAATTGGTCACTGCCTTCTGGGAGCTCACAATCAAGAATAGACATACATGTAAGGGAACTATAGATGGAGCAAACGAAACATGAATGTATAAAGTATTGATCTATTTACATGATATGTAAATTAAAGGTAAAGGTACTTTAGAAATGGAGCCCATATGATGAGTGCTATAAGATTACCCAATGAATATTAGTTATGGTGAAAGACAGATGTCAGCTCTCATTTGTAAGCAGTGAGTTTGAAACAAATTTATTTTAGAACTTGGGACAATTTTATTTTAGGGCTTAACCTATTTTAGCTTATCACTGGAGGCCGGATCAAGGGAAAGGATCCCAGGTCTTATGGGTTGAATTGTGTCCCTCAAAAAGATGTGTGGAACAATGTTCATTGCAGCACTATTTACAATAGCCAGGACATGGAAGCAACCTAAGTGTCCAGTGACAGATGAATGGATAAAGAAGATGTGGCACATATATACAATGGAATATTACTCAGCCATAAAAAGAAACGAAACTGAGTTATTTGTAGTGAGGTGGATGGACCTAAAGTCTGTCATACAGAGTGTCAGAAAGAGAAAAACAAATACCATATGCTAACACATATATATGGAATCTAAAAAAAAATGGTTCTGATGAACCTAGGGGCAGGACAGGAATAAAGACACAGATGTAGAGAATGGACTTGAGGACACGGGGAGGGGGAAGGGTAAGCTGGGACGAAGTGAGAGAGTAGCACTGAAAGATATGCACTACCAAATGTAAAATAGATAGCTAGTGGGAAGCAGCTCCATAGCACAGGGATGTCAGCTTGGTGCTTTGTGACCACCTAGAGGGGTGGGATAGGGAGGGTGGGAGGGAGGCGTAAGAGGGAGGGGGAAAAGGGGATATATGTATACATATAGCTGATTCACTTTGTTATACAACAGAAACTAACACACCATTGTAAAGCAATTATACTCCAATAAAGGTGTTAAAAAAAAAAGTTAAAAAAAGAAAAGATATGTGGAAGTCCTAACCCCTTGCACCTATAAATGTGACTTTGTCTGGAAATAAGGTCTTTGTAGATGTAATTAAGTTAAGATAAAGTAATTAGGATGGGTATTAATCCTGTATGATTACTGTCTTTGGAAGAAAAGGAAAACATCACATGAAGAGAGACACACAGGGTGAATGCCGTGTGATGATAGAGGCAGAGATTGGAGTGATGCAGCTGTAAACCAAGGAACACCAGGGATTTACGGCCACCACTAGAAGGTAGAAAGAGTCAAGAGAGGCTTTTACTCAGAGCCTTGGAGCACAGCCCTGCCAACACCTTGATTTTTGTACTTCTAGCCTCCAGACTGTGGGAGAATAAATTTCTGTGGTTTTAAGCCACTAGTTTATGGTATTTTGTCATGGCAGCCCTGGAAACGAATATACTCAGGTTTGCTGTCGGCAGTAAGTACTGTCACCAACAAATTAACATTAAAGAGTGTTCTTTTTAGGCAGCTAGTCATAGCTTTTTTTTGTTTTTTTTGTTTTTTTTAGTTTTATTTATTTATTTTTGGCTGCACTGGGTCTTGGTTGCTGTGCACGGGCCCTCTCTAGTTGCGGCGAGCAGGGGCAACTCCTCGTTGCAGTGTGCAGGCTTCTCATTGCGGTGGCGTCTCCTGTTGCAGAGCACGGGCTCCAGGCGCGCAGACTTCAGTAGTTGTGGCACGTGGGCTCAGTGGTTGTGGCTCGCGGGCTCTAGAGTGCAGGCTCACTAGTTGTGGCAAACGGACTTAGTTGCTCCGCGGCATGTGGGATCTTCCCAGACCAGGGCCCGAACCCGCGCCCCCCCCCATTGACAGGCGGATTCCCAACCACTGCGCCACCAGGGAAGCCCAGTCATAGCTTTTTTAAAAGTCATTTTTAAAACCTTGAATGTGCCCTCATAAATAAATTTTCAGTTAATAGTTGCTCTTGATAACCATGTTAAAATCTATTCTGTGAATTTAGGTCTTCTGCCCATTTTTTAATTGGATTGTTTGGTTTTTTGATATTGAGCTCCATGAGCTGTTTGTATATTTTGGAGATTAATCCTTTGTCTGTTGTTTCATTTGCAAATATTTTCTCCCATTCTGAGGGATATGGGCGTGGGTTTATCTCTGGGCATTCTATCCTATACCATTGATCTATATTTCTGTTTTTGTGCCAGTACCATACTGTCTTGATTACTGTAGCTTTGTGGTATAGTTTGAAGTTGGGGAGCCTGATTCCTCCAACTCCGTTTTTCTTTCTCAAGATTGCTTTGGCTATTCAGGGTCTTTTGTGTTTCCGCATGAATTGTAAAATTTTTTGTTCTAATTCTGTGAAGAATGCCATTGGTAGTTTGATAGGCATTGCTTGACTCTGTAGATTGCTTTGGGTAGTATAGTCATTTTCACAATATTGATTCTTCCAATCTAGGAATATGGTATATTTATCCATCTATTTATGTCATGTTTGATTTCTTTCATCAGTGTTTTATAGTTTTCTGAGTACAAATGGAAGACCTAAATAGACATTTCACCAAGGAAGACATACAGATGGCCAAGAGGCACATGAAAAGATGCTCAACATCACTAATTATTAGAGAAATGCAAATCAAAACTACAATGAGGTATCACCTCACGCTGGTCAGAATGGCCATTATCAAAAAATCTAGAAACAATAAATGTTGGAAAGGGTGTGGTGAAAAGGGTACCCTCATGCACTGTTGGTGGGAATGTAAACTGATACAACCACTATGGAAAACAGTATGGAACCTCCTTAAAAAACTAATAATAGGGCTTCCCTGGTGGCGCAGTGGTTGAGAGTCTGCCTGCCAATGCAGGGGACACGGGTTCATGCCCCGGTCCGGGAAGATCCCACTTGCTGCGGAGCGGCTAGGCCTGTGAGCCATGGCCGCTGAGCCTGCGTGTCCGGAGCCTGTGCTCTGCAACGGGAGAGGCC
Source organism: Physeter macrocephalus (assembly GCF_002837175.3). Lineage (NCBI taxonomy): Eukaryota > Metazoa > Chordata > Mammalia > Artiodactyla > Physeteridae > Physeter > Physeter macrocephalus. The sequence continues at coordinate 33,799,237 of NC_041218.1, forward strand.
ACAACAGTGAGAGGCCCGCGTACCTCAAAACAAACAAACAAACAAACTAATAATAGAACTATCATACGACCCAGCAATCCCACTACTGGGCATATACCCTGAGAAAACCATAAATCAAAAAGAGACATGTACCACTACGTTCATTGCAGCACTATTTACAATAGCTAGGACATGGAACCAACCTAAATGTCCATCGACAGATGAATGGATAAAGAAGATGTGGCACATATACACAATGGAATATTACTCGCCATAAAAAGAAACAAAATTGAGTTATTTGTAGTGAGGTGAGCGGACCTAGAGTCTGTCATACAGAGTGAAGTAAGTCAGAAAGAGAAAAACAAATACCGCATGCTAACGCATATCTATGGAAAAAAAAAAGAGGTACTGATGAACCTAACTCAGCCATAAAAAGAAACAAAATTGAGTTATTTGTAGTGAGGTGGATGGACCTAGAGTCTGTCATACAGAGTGAAGTAAGTCAGAAAGAGAAAAACAAATACCGCATGCTAACGCATATCTATGGAAAAAAAAAAAGAGGTACTGATGAACCTAGTTGCAGGGCAGGAATAAAAATGTAGACATAGAGAATGGACTTGAGGACACAGGGTGGAAGGCGGAAGCTGGGGCAAAGTGAGAGTAGCATGGACGTATATACACTACCGAATGTAAAATAGTTAGCTAGTGGGAAGCAGCAGCATAGCACAGGGAGATCAGCTCGGTGCTTTGGATGACCTAGAGGGGTGGTATAGGGAGGGTGGGAGGGAGGCTCAAGAGGGAGGGGATATGGGGACATATATATGCATACGGCTGACTCACTTTTGTGTACAACAGAAACTAACACAGTATTGTGAAGCAATTATACTCCAATGAAGATCTATTAAAATAAAATAAAATAAAATAAAAATAAAAACCATGGCAACAGCAAAAAAATCTATTCTGTGTCTGGCAAAGAGACTTTATTTAATAAGTTTTTGCTGGTCAGCCTATAGCCTCTCCGTTTACACTGCCATTTATTTCTACCTCAAGGGTGTTTGGTCTTCAGTTGCCCATTCTAATGTACCTACCATTTTAATCTGCAGTCTGCTGCATGTTGGGTCTATTCCATCCTGGTGTAGTAAGTACAGGCAGTTTTGTGTTCACGTTGTTTCTTATGTTTCCATAAGCAAAACATTTCATTACTGTGGGTTTCCCTTCTAGTTCTGACATTTTAGGAGGAGTTCTTGAGTTTTTAAGGTTTTCTCACACTTTTAATGAAAAAGCAAATGTAGGGTGGTCTCATTCAGTCAGGTCCCATGTAAGGCATTATAAATGAAGCCCACTCCAAGCTAGGAACCCTATATTTGCTTTTAATCTTTGATGATTTTGCAGGTCATTAACTTACGAGTTCTCACTTTGTCACTGCAAGATAAGCATAAAACGAAGACTGCTTTTCTTTGGAGACTGAGAATCATCTTGAGCCCCAGAGACTCTTAAGGCTTAATCTGTAAAAATTAATAAACAGAAACCTCAATTAAATACAGTTGGGAGACCAGAAGGGGGAGCTCCCATGCCCTGCAAGGATAGTAAAGCCCTGCTGGTAGAAGAAAGACTCTTCTTCCCTGGAAAGACTCAGCCAATGAAACAGCACAGACTCTTCATTTACTGTAGCCCTCCCAACTTCCTTTTCCCCTCTATAAAAGAGTTCTTCTTCCCTTGCCCTGCAGGAACCTGCCTGTGGCTCGCCATGGCTGCAGACCCCAAACTGTGATTCTCTACTGATCCCAAATAAACTCCTCTTTTTTGAGAAATATCTGGCAGTCTGTTTCAGGTCAACAAACCGTAACTCTTTTTTTTTTATTTTTTTTTTTGTGGTATGCGGGCCTCCCTCTGCTGTGGCCTCTCCCGTTGCGGAGCACAGGCTCCGGACGCGCAGGCTCATTGGCCATGGCTCACGGGCCCAGCCGCTCCGCTGCATGTGGGATCCTCCCAGACCTGGGCGCGAACCCGGTTCCCCTGCATCGGCAGGCAGACGCGCAACCACTGCGCCACCAGGGAAGCCCAACAAACCGTAACTCTTATCAGGGTGTCCTTTAGGAAGCCATTGCTCTGGTTCTTTCACATGCAAGTTTTCATCACATCTGTTATGTAAAAATTGAGGCCTGCTTTAGTCAAAAGTAGACTGACTTTGCCTCCAGTTGTTCTTCCCTTTTCAGCCTTCCTTTTCTACCAGCAACTTCTTACCCCTTTTACCTCTTGAGAGCTGGTTTCTCTTTGAAAATCTGACAAACTAACACAGCCAACAGAGTAATCAGAATTAATTTTTCCATGGGATAAATCTTCCTAGGTGCTTTTTAACAAGGATTTTAATAAATATAATGCTAACTTTAATGGTAGGAAGAACAGGCCTTAAGAGGTAGGGAAGATTGTTTTCTGTTTTGTTTTGAGCAGGAGAGACCTCATGGTACAATTTAGATGTACATCTTATTTTAGGTTTTCAGATATTTTTAGAGGATAAAAGTAGAAAAAAGAGGCTTATATTTATAGTGCACTTTTCCAGTTAACACTGACTGTGCAGTGCAATGGTTCTAGCCTTTTCAGGCTCCATCAAAAGAACATCAAGCATTTCCCTTCCTTTTGGTGTTTGCTTGGTTGCTCTGTATTTCCAAGGACTATTAGAAGAATTGATTTGTGCACTTGGTTCAGGAATTCCAAAACAACCCAGAGCTCTCATAATAAGCAGACTGCTGGCTATTTTTTTCAATCAAAGCAAGAATACGATGCATGCAAAATAAAAGATTTTGTTAGCTGGCCATTTTCAAAGTGGCAAATGGAGGGGAGAGGCACTGTGCTGACAAACAGTTCTCAAAACTGTGTGATTTCCAAGTCTTGGAGCTTCGATCAAAATTATTAAGCGGGTTTTCAGAATATATAATTTCTATTTTTCCATCATTCCTTTCTGGTAAATACTGAAGAGTAATAGTGTATGACATCTTTTATTGATGCTTTTTAAATGATGATTTGGAAACACAACTTATTTTTTATAATGCATGTTTGTTGGGTTGTTGAATGCATTTATTTTTAGCTTCTTCGTTTTTCTCTATCAACAAATGTTTATTAGTGACATTTTATAACATTCCAGGACGAGTGCTGGAGATGCAAAGATAAAACATAGTTTCAGACCTCAAGGATTTCACAATATGGTATCAAGATAATAAATAATTATCATATTGCTTGAAAAGTAAAATAACAAAAGTATGCGTATGTTAAAGAGGCCACATAGGACAAAAGGACCAATGTGGATTCGGTAGACTGGAGAAGATTTTGCAGAAGAGGAGATCCTTGAGTTGGGTATTAAAGGCAGATTATGAGTTTAACATACAGATGAGAAGGGTATAGGCCGGTGGAGGGCATTTCCAGAAGGAGGAATAGTCTGTACCAGAGCAAAAAGGCGGAATTCGGAAGCCATTTGAAAGTCATTTTGGAATGGTTGGAGCACAGGAGCATCTGTGAACTGTGATGCACACAGAAGGCATGGGCCCAATCGCAGAGGACCTTACTTAGGAATCTAAGAAAACGTGGAAATTCTGAAGGCTGTTATCTGAAATTTTTGTATTAGAAAAATTGAATATTGGATTTAAGAATGATGAAACCGGAGGGAGATAGAACAATTAGGAGACTGTTTATAATGTTAAGGTAAATAATGATGAGATCCTGAGGTTAGGCAGTAGACGTGTGGGAGAAGACAAGATAGAAATAAGAGATGTTTAAGAGACAATTTAACAACTAGTTGGGCCTTGGGAAAGAGAAGAAAAGGCATTTAGGTAAAGCAGAAGGAATGGGTTAAGTAGCAAAAACTGAATCAAGTAGAGGATGATATTCCATAATACCTGAGTCTCAGCTTTGTACATGGGTAGAGCAATAACAACTACTGTTCACTCATTCATTCACTCATTTCACATATTTTGGGGAGTCTGTTGTATGTCAGCCTCTGTCTAGGTTCTAAGGGTATAGAGATGAATAAGGGAGATCTATCATGGCTTTCCTAGAGTCTATAATCTAGTGGAGGGGAGACAGATATAATACAGAAGTAAACATATAGATAAACAAGATAATTTCAAGTAGCTATAAATAATAAAAGAAAATAAAGCAGGGTTATGTGATAGTGCATGACTGACAGGGTGAGTGCTGTTTTGGACTGGGTGATAAGGGAAGGTCTCTCTGAGAATGATGAGAAAGGACCAGACATGAAAAAATCTGAGGCAGAGAGTTCTAGGCAGAGAAAAAAACTAGGGCAAGACGCTGATGGGGAAACAAGCTTCGAGGAAAGAAGGAAGGCTGGTGAGGAGGGAGAGTAGTGTGCCACAGGGGGTGAGTAGAATGAGAGGGGTTGGAGAGGAAGCTGAGGCTCAATCATGTAAGCCTTCATGAACCATGGTAAACAACTCAGACTTCATTCTAAGTGCAACGGAAATCCACTGAAAGATTTTAGACGTGAAAGTGATGTGACATGATTTATTTATTTATAAAAATAAATTTATTTATTTTTGGCTGTGTTGGGTCTTTGTCACTGCACGCGGGCTTTCTCTAGTTGTGGCGAGCGGGGGCTACTCTTCCTTGCGGTGCGCGGGCTTCTCACTGCCATGGCTTCTCTTGTTGCAGAGCATGGGCTCTAGGCGAGCGGGCTTCAGTAGTTGTGGCACGTGGGCTTAGTTGCTCTGTGGCATGTGGGATCTTCCCGAACCAGGGCTCATACCCATGTCCCCTGCATTGGCAGGCGGATTCTTAACCACTGTGCCACCAGGGAAGTCCCATGACATGATTTATGTTTTCAAAAGTTCATTCTGGATGCCATGGAAGAATGGATTGTAGTGGAATCTTGGAGACCATTTGAGCAGTAGTCCAGTAAAGCAGTGATGGGGTCTTGGGGTTTGGCAGCACAGATGAAACAGTTTGTGGATATACTTTGGAAATAGAGTTGATAGTGTGTGCTGGAAGGTAGGATTTTGGTAGAGTACCATTGGGTGGATGATAACACCATTTTACTAAGATGGCAGAAGACTTGAGGAGTGGGGGAGGTCAAGAGTTCTATTTTTTAATCTGTTAAACTTGAGGTGCTTATCACACGAAGATGTCAAGGAGGTGCTGAATGTATTACTTTGGAGTTCAGGGGAAGATGGAAATTTGGGAGTGTATAGATGTATTTAAAACAATAGGACTGGATAACATTACTTTGGAGACAGTGAGGCCACAAAAGAAAAGGGTCTCTAGGACTGAACCTGAGATATTGAGCTTGAGCTGGGAAAAGGATCCAGCAAAGGAGACTGAGAAGGAACTTTCCATGATATATATAGGCAGGAAACCAGAATGGTATGGTGTCACTGAAGCCAAGAGAAGAAAGTTAATCAATGAGGGAGAAGTGATCACCTGGGTCAAATGCTGCAGAGAAGGGGTGCAAAACTGAGGACAGATTTAACACCACTGATCATTTGACAAGAGGAGATCCAGTGGAATTGTAGGGATGGGAAACTTGATTGGAGTCAAGGAGAGAAATGAGGTATGAAAGTAGAGGTCGTGTCTTTCAAGACATTTTACGGTGCAGTGAAGGTAAAGGAATTTAATGTTGCTACTATTTGCTGAGCACCATCCTGTGCTAGGCATTTTTTGCATATATTATTTATAATTTTCACAACAACTCTACCAGGTAGGTATTTTAATTTTCATTGTTTAGATAATCAAGCAGAAGATGAAAAGAACAAGAAACTTTCTTAAAGCCACATAACTTGGTGATGAGAGAGTGGGAATTCAAGCCCAGGTCCATCTTGGTCCAAGTTCTATCTCATTCCAGTTCGTCATATCCCCACCAGAGTAGCAGATCACTCCATAGGCATAACTTTCCAGAGCCTAAGAAATCCCTCTCAATTTCTGGCCCGAAATATTTTTCCTGAAAAAATATTTCCTGAAAATTACAGTGCTCCTGAAATTTCACTAATGGATTTAAAAAATCCATTCTTGATAGTTTTCAGGCTTCTGTTATTGATTAAAATGTCAATAACCAAAGGAAAACTAATATTCAACAGCTTAATGTGGATTCCTATGGTTTTAAGTACTGTCAAGACATCCCAACTTCTTTTCTTCAACCTAGAACTTTCCCTTGTGCTCTGGGCTCACACTTCCAACTTGACATTTGATTGCCTTACAGGCATTTAAAAATCAACATATCCCAAATGGTAGTCTTGACTTCCAGAACCCCTCTTCCAATTCCCCACAACAGAGCAAGTAAATAGTGAGATAGTCCTTTCAGTTGCTTATTGCAGAAACCTCGTAGTCATCTTCTAATTCTCTTTCCTTAACCCTCTCATCAGATCCATCAAGTTATGCCGGTTCTGCCTTTAAAGGAGACCTTAAATCTGTCTTCCCTTGTCCATCTTCAGGATCCCACCTTTACTTCTGCTACACCATCCAAGATGGGTCTCTCCTACTCTATCTTCTCACTTATTGCTATTAATTTCCTTCTAGCACTTATGCCGTGCTCTTATCATTTGGTTTAATTTTTGTTTACTGGTTTATCTTTTGTTTATATCTCTCCTCTAGAATGTAAATTCCATAAGGACAGGGACTTCATCTCAATTACATTGTATTCCCATTGTTTATCATGATTAGCACAATGCTAGGCACATGGTAGATGCTCAACAAATATATTAGTAATTGAATGAAAAGATGGATGAATAAATAATTTCCATGTGGTTGGCAGGGACTCAAGGTAAGGAAATAGCCCCAGCCAACTGTGGTTGGAAAAAAAATGTGGCAAAACCCATGGTCATCAAATTCAGGCTCTCCAGTGTTTTTGAGGCACAGAGGCAAATGGGGTTGGCTCCCTGCCAGTGGCACACTTTCCTTCTCCCTCTCCTGAGTGAGCTGTACATTACTCTTCTCTGACATGGCAGTAATACAAACAACAGCTTATTGTTTGGTAGTTTACAAAGCACATGCAGGTATGTTACTTTCATAACCTGCGAGATGGTGACTAGATTTTACAGATGTGAAGTTTGAAGAATAAGAGAATATGTCATAGAGTTGCTAAGAGCTGAAACCAGTGTTGGGCCTGCATCTCTGATTCTGGGTCTCCTATGCATTCCACATGCTACACTTATATTTTCTATCTAAAGGACATCATCCCCCCTTTCAAAGTACAGCAATCTTGCAAGGTCAATGCCAGGTGATTTTGCCTAACTATAAACCCTTCTGTTGAAAAGGGACATCTACTTTAGAATTTTACCTAGGATGCATCTTGCTCATTTCTAAAAACTAGGAAAGAAACCGAAAACTGTAATGATTTATAACTTACTGAGATTTTTACATACAGTGATCTCAGTCCTCAAAATGACCTAGGGAAATAGGTAGAATAGGTTTATTATCCTCATGTTCCAGATAAGTTATCTGAATCTTAGGAAGGAAAGGGCTCAGGGTTACCCATTTACAGAACACTGATTAAAAGCATGGATTCTTGGAGGAACCCTGCCTGTTTGATTCCTAGTTCAACTATTTATTAGCTATGCAATCTTGGGCAGGTTCCATAACTCTCTGTGCCCAAGTTTCCTCATCTATAAAATGGGGGTAATAATAGTATGTACCTCATCAGGTTATTGTGAGGATTATATCTGTTAATCCATGTAAAGCATTTTGTGTAATGTCTGGCACATAGTAAGCTCTCAATAAACACTGGCTATTAAAAAGTGACCGAGCCAGGCCTTGGCCCTATTTGTCTGGCTCCAATTCTAGTGGTCTTCCTATCATTCAAGTTAGTCCTCTTCTTAGAAAAACAAGTTGAAATAAATTTCTTTTGAAAGGCTCTTTTCAGGAGCATCTGAGGCAAAGATTTTTTGTTTAGATTTTTACTTAACTCATGACTAGATTGCGGAGCAGTGATAAGAACTTCATGTTACTACATCTTATGAAATCACTGCATAGAATGTAATTTGGCAGAGGGTATGCTGAGGATCCTAATATAAACATAAAGAGTTGTTCTTTTTCATTTTAATTTTCTTCTCCAGAATTTCAGATCTGGAGCAAATGTGCCATGTCTTTTTGTTATGAAACATGCTCGGATTTATTGGGTGTCAAAAGAGAAAACTTCTTTCAACTTCAAATATTTAACACAATATTAGAGAATGCCCCAACTATTTATTACTTTTCTGTGTGTTTAGGGCTGTATCCTAGAAGAATAAAAGGCTGGTATATTAGATTATACATTATATATGAGAATATTTTTTGCAGCATCGTTTCTAATACTAAACAAAACAAAACAAAAAACTTGGAAACAACCTGAATGCCCAGGAGGAAGGATATGATTAAGTGAATTTAGAAACACCCATTCTAAAGAATATTAGGCAATAAAAAAGACTGAGCTATATACTAGAGGAATACCCGCGGTATATTGCTAAGTGAAAATAAATCATGTTGCAGATTATGTACATAGAATGATCCTATTTTTGTTTAAAACCTCTAAAATCAACATATATGTATATTTTTCGGTAAGTATGAGAGGCATGAAGATATGAAAATGACAGTATCTATTGGAACAGGGTAGTACTGGAGAGGATTGCTAGAATCTGCAAGAATGCTACTTTTTAAAAAACTACATCTGACATTATTTTACACACAGGAAGCATACATTACTTATGTAATAAAAAGTCTAATAAGAACAAATTAATAAAATGGTTTTCTTTAGCAGCGGCCAACTTACACATTCACTCTCCTGAAGCCCAAAGAGGAAACATTGATTAGATGCCCGGAGGCACCCAGCAGTGAAGCTGTCTATCCTGTTTAGAAATCAAACCTCTGACCTTGGTCTCAATAGTACGAAGCTCCAAATGAATTAATACCCCCTGTCTATACATAATCATAGCAAATTGTAAAAATATACACTGATACAGGATCACACATGTCCGTAATTAAGCACTATTTAATTATTTAATTGTTAGCCTCTCAATTCATAAAAGTTATGATACTTGAATTTCAGTATATTGTGAAGCTAGAACTATAAAATCTCAACCTCAGGTATAATAAATGTAATTGCCTTTTTTCCGCTAATTTACCGGTGTTCTTTAAAATTTGTGTTTGATGTCATTTAAGCCATATCTGCTATTGTCACAACCGACTATAGGTTTCAAATTAGTAAAGTCTTTGAAATATGACTCTGCTCAGTAGAAAGGAATCTGCAGCACTTGGCATAAAGATTATAATCTTTGGCCTTTCTGTGGCAAGATTTACAACTGTGACCTTAGGCTCTACACTCTTTTGGAGTGTAGTCACTTTAAGTTACCAGTGATGATTGCTTTGAGTTACTAGGTCAGTGTGAATTGCCTAATGTAATGTCAGATTCGTGCTTGCCAAGGGCTGGGCAGTATTAGGGACATGAAACAAAGTGAATTTTAATGTCTGTAGAAGGCAGTGCTCTGATATACGAGCGGCATCAGTAACAGTGAATTTCCACGGCAGGAGACTTTTAACACCAGCTCTTAACCTCTTCCATGCTATTCATTCTTTAATTCATGAAATTTTATGAGTTCACTTTTAATTAGGTGAAAAAGTCTGAAACTACCCGGTTAAAGAGATAAAAAGAAAGAGTTAAAAGCTAGCTCTATCTTAGAGCCAACCTTTTCCTAGAATGATAAAAAGAGAGAGTTGTATGAGGGATGATGCAAAGCTGCAAACTGTGTCCTCCAATTCCGTTAACGCACCACTACCTAGAAGTTGAACTGAAGCCTTCGTCCCGCCGCAGTTCTAAAATGAATACTTTGTTTAAAATTCAGAACTATATCTGGATGACAAGTAATAAAGGCGGTGGAAGAATTTGCTTTTTTAATAGTCAGACGTTGCCTAGTTTTTAACAGGAAGTCGCGCACAGTGTCTGAAACCAGACCTTTCTTTGATACACTGCCCTTAAATATGTTACAAACACTAGATGGCACTCTAGGGTCACTTTTCTAGTGTCTTCCTCCAGTACCAAGTTCCTTCAACCTTAATTCCCTCCTTTAAAAAGAGCAAACATGCTATTTAAACAAAGGTCCCTGTAGTTGCTCTGTAGTTCTGTTTTTATATTTATAGTCATGTAATCAATATGTTGGAAGAGTAATTAATTTTTAACCTCAGTCCACGGGGAGATCAAATGTTAGTGGAGTTAATGGATGGAACAGACTTCATTATTCTAAAGTAACACTAATGATAAGGCAGGGAAGAAAGTGGAGGGTTGTAAACAATTGTGTCATCAAACATCATCATAAAGCAACAGTGCAATGTGATCACGGGGTGCTGACCTATTGCCACTCTCCATCAGTGCAGCTGTAGTTTCCACTTTAGTTAACTAGACAAAATTGAAATAGTCTCCTAATAGAGCTTTTAAAATATTTCCTTTTCCAATCAATGCTGTTGGAGTTATTATTCCAAATAACAGTTCTGATTTTGTTGCCCCTCTATTTTGAAAGCCTTTTGTCATTCCCCATTCCCTAACACCTTAAGGTGATATTAAAGGCCTTTGATGATTTGAGTCCTCTGTGCTCCTGGAGCATACACCCTAGCTCCAGGAGAGCCATATGAGTCTTCAGCTACAATATTTTTGCAGTGCTATGCGCCTGACTGTGTACTATGTTCTTCCAAGAGAGGTAACAACCCAGTGCAGCTTCTGCACTGCATCATATCTGTGGGCATGGAGGGTTCTGGATGGGCTCATTCGCAGGACAGGAGTGGGGTGGCACGGCCAGAGATGAGAGGCTGGAAGCCAAAAAAGACAACACCCACACTCTTTTATCCTGATTGTATCCTCCCATCACCCAACCCCATCTTGGAATTTCCAAACACTTCCCAGAATCAGGAGAGAATAAGAAAGATTGTTATGTTGCAGGCAGTGGAGGCTTACAGTCAATCATGCACCAAGGCTCATTATCAGTAGACATATTATTATGTCTTTCCCAAATATTATTATGGTCAAATGAATCTCTCTTGTTCCTTAACCATTCTTGTACTTCGCTGACTTCTTTGCTGATATGACTCTCTCCATTTGGAATATCCTTTTCAGGTCTATCCATCTGGGCCCAATTCACATACATCTTCTTTTACAAAATCTTCTTTAGCCCCTTCTAGCATAATGAATTGCATTATATCTGAACTCTCAGATTCCTTAATTTATATGCCTATTACAGTAATCTATTGCAGTTAGGATTTCTGTCCTTATTTTTCTTTTCTAATAAAATTGTAAATTATATGAGAATTTGTAAATCTTTGTATCTCCTACACTGCTTAACCAAGTGCCTTATACAATGCTGACAGTCCATAAATGTTGAATTTACTGAAATTAGATAGAATAAAACTGGATCAAAGGACCCAGGGTGGATGGCTGTGTCTTTTTCTTGGATTAATCATTAAAAGAGGATGATTAAATAGTTTCTTCCATAAAAAACACTGGTTGATACTGGTCTTGTAGACACACTGTGTAAGAAACTATTAGTTGCCTATCAACATCCATTCTCCTCTTATTCCTTAACAGAATTCTGGTTTTTAGCTGGGCCATTGCTGTGAAAAAATAAAGGACTACATTTCCCAGTCACCCCTTGCATCTAGCTGTAGCTCTAAGGCTGCATTCTGGCTGAATTTAGCAGTAGAACAGTTTTGCAGGCCTTTTAGGGAGGTTCTTAAAGAATGCTGATTCACATGGACATAGAGAACAGACTGGTGGTTGCCAAGGGGTAGGGGGTGGGGGAAGGATGGAGTGAAAGACTGGGGTTAGCAGATGTAAGTTTTTATATACAGAATGGATAAACAACAAGGTCCTACTGTATAGCACATAGAACTATATTCAATATCCTATGATAAACCATAATGGAAAAGAATACAAAAAAAGAATGTATATATATATATATATATAAAAATATATAACTGAATCACTTTGCTGTACAGCAGTAATTAACACAACATTGTATATCAACTATATTTCAATTAAAAAAAAGAATGCTGATTCTTTCTTCCTGAAACTCAGGAAGCCATTTGCACCACAAAGGTGACCTTGAGGATAGAAGCCATGCACTGGGATGGCAGAGCAGAAAGACTGGAGCCTGGGTCCCTGACAACATCTTGCAGCCTCCATCTCAGTCCCCCACTACCTGTCTCCCAACCTGTTTTGTGTAAAAGAAGGAAACTCTTTTCTCATTTAAGCCACATTGTTTTGGGGTTTTCTGAACCTAATCCTGATGCACAGAACCTAGATTAATTGTGGACCATTACTTTTTTTGTTTTCGGGGATTTTCTCTAAGTATGATAATGATCGTATACATTTATCATCTAAGTATGAGCAGGGGTTGAGGTGCTCAAAGTGAACAGGTAGATGCAGGATGCACAATTTTCCATTTCAAAATGAAAGAAGACAAGCTTGAATATAATTTGTTAATTATATCTGGATGGTGGGAGTGGGTGTGCAGGGAGAGGGTTAAACAAAATGGAAGAAATTAACAATTGTTGAGTGTCTTTACCAGCTAGTAGCAAAACATACATACTTTTATTTAATCTTTCCAGATGATAACTTTGCATTTTATGATGAGGTAACTCCTTCTCAAACTCCCTGACCTCTAAACACTGTAGTGCCCAAAGGTTCCATCCTTGGCCCTCTCTAGCTTCCATCCCTAGATGACCTCATCTGGTTCCATAGCTTTATACCACCAAAGGTTGAGGTTTTTGCCTCTCCAGGCTTTAGACCTACTTATTCAAGTGTCCACTTGGCATTTACACTTTTTTGTCTAAAAGGCATCTGAAATTGACTTTTCTGAAGTAGAACTCTTGATCTGACCTGTGACTCTCCCCGCTTTCTCTCTCAGTAAATGGGGACACCACCCTTCCAGTTGCCTAAGCCAAAAATACAGGAATCATCTTTGATCATTCCCTTTCCCTCCTTACCCACATATAATTCATGAGCACGGTGAATTCATTTTATCTTTAAAATGCATCTCGGACTTCCCTGGTGGAGCAGTGGTTAAGAATCCGCCTGCCAATGCAGGGGACACGGGTTCGAGCCCTGGTCCAGGAAGATCCCACATGCCGTGGAGCAACTAAGCCCGTGCGCCACAACTACTGAGCCTGCGCTCTAGAGCCCACGAGCCACAGCTACTGAAGCCCGCGCGCCTAGTGCCCGAGCTCCGCAACAAGAGAAGCCACTGCAGTGAGAAGCCCGCGCACTGCAACGAAGAGTAGCCCTTGCTCACCGCAACTAGAGAAAGCCTGCGCAGCAACGAAGACCCAACGCAGCCAAAAATAAATAATTTTATAAAAAAAAATGCATCTCAAATCTATGCACTTAGCTCTACTTCCAATCCCTCTATCCTGCTTCCTCTCTTGCATTGCTACAATCTATTTTCACTCTGCAGCCAGACTAATATATTAAAAATAAATCATGTCCTCTCTTGCTTAACACCCTGCAGTAACTTCCCATTGCTGTTAGGATAGAAATCTAAGTGGTTCTTGCTTACATTTCTAACTCTGCCTCATACCATGCTTCCCCTTCAACATATTACTGCCGTGCAGGTTGGTTTCCTGGGCCTTCAACAGGCAAAGCCCTCTTCTTCTCCAGAAGCAGACTCTACAGGTGTCCTCCCAGCCTTGACTGCTCTGCACCAGCTGTTCACACTGTGGGCTCCTCCTCATCTTCAGGTCTTAGTTCATGTTTTGATTTCTTAGAGAGGCCTTTCCTGATCCCCCTGTGCCAAATAGTCATTTTAATCTTAATTTTATTATCCTATTTGTTCCTTTTGTAGCACTTATAACAATTTGAAATTAACTTTTGTATATCTATCTCTGTGTATCTATCTATCTATCTATCCATCCATCACCTATCTGTCTATCTATCTATCTACCTATCTCTATCATCTTTCTTTCTCTCTACTTTGGGATAAAGGCCCTATGGGGCAACAGTCTGTCTAGTATATTCTCTGCTGCATCTTTCCTTCTTAGAACAGTGTGTGTTACGTAGAAGGCTCTCAATAACATGTTAAAATGGAATAAATGGACAACCATATTTGTTTACAGGCAAATGGTGAGTAGATGGCAGAGCTGGGATGGGAACGTGGCTCTTTCTTGCTTTAAACCCTTATTTATTTTTTACAAGATCTCCCTATCAGCCAACCAGGACTCAAGAGTTCTTCTCTCTGGGCTTCCTTGGTGGCACAGTGGTTAAGAATCCACCTGCCAATGCAGGAGACATGAGTTCGAGCCCTGGCCCTGGAAGATCCCACATGCCGCACAGAAGCTGGGCCTATGTGCCACAACTACTGAGCCTGAGCTCTAGAGCCCGCAAGCCACAACTACTGAGCCTATGTGCCACAGCTACTGAAGCCTGCGTGCCTAGAGCCCATGCTCCGCAACAAGAGAAGCCGCGATGGTGAGAAGCCCACACACCACAACGAAGAGTAGCCCCCGCTCACCGCAACTAGAGAAAGCCCGCGCACAGCAACGAAGACCCAACACAGCCAAAAATAAATAAATAAATAAATTTATTTTAAAAAAAAAAGAGTTCTTTTCTGAGCAAGGCTATTTTATTAGAGCAAGGATTATTTTAGCTAAATATACTGAAGAACTGCAGTAATAATTTGGTTAACTGTGTTTCCTCTATATGATTTTACCTAAATATCACAGGTGCTTTACTTTTATATTTTATTTGAATTATTTCAATAACTGCCTCAACTCTCATTTTTCTTTGCTATCATTTATTATTCTTTCTATGTATGAAGAACCATTTCCTTTTAAAAATAATGTTGTCCATACCCTTGTGAACTGGTTAATTTTCTTTCCAACATTTTCTTTTGGGCTGTGTAGATATGACCTAACAGTCACCACAATAATGCTGTTATTTCAAAGGGTAAAGACCTTTTTTTCTTATAAAAAATTGAATGTGAAAAAAAAAAAACCACCTCATATAGTGTGAGAATGCCTGTTTTTCTTGGTCATATTTCATTTCCTTAGCAAGACTATTTTCTTCTGCTTTCCATTGTCAGCAGACAAAAAAGATACAATTAAATCAAGGAAACCTGGCAGAGCCGATTTTGGAAAATAAAGTGAATTCAGTTTCTGATTTGAACAAAGAGCAATTTATTATGTTGGAAAAACACTGCTGTGATGAGATTCAAACTCAATGTGCCTCATGTTAGCTCAGGACACCACTTCAGATTTGCATTTGTGTTTATCTTTGAGAAGGGGCCGTGATTTCACCCCCAAACTTTAAACTCCGAAGAGGACGTAGAGTTGTTTAAGGGTCAGCAAGCAATTAGCACCCAGAACCTTTGAGTGGAGGCTGGGGCCAGATTTGCAGCCTTCTCCAGTCCTCAGCTCTTTGATTCTAGGTACAGATTTCTGTAAACAACTCCAGCCATTCTGTTGGAGCAAATGAAGCACTAGGGCTGATTAGAGGAAATTTTATGAATCAGATGAGTTCTAAAATATATTTAAAAATAAAAATATATTTTAATGAATCTAATAACCATAATAATACCATGTATTTGTATAAAATATTATATCATTTAATATTAACAACCAGCATTGTGAGGTATAATTATCTTCATTCTTTACAGACAGGAAAAGTGCAACTTGAAAAATTAAGGGACATTGAGAGTCACACAGATAGTAAAGTCAGCTGGGACTAGACTAGGACCCCGTTCCTAGTGTCACGCTGGTATTACTAAAAAGGATGAAGAAAACTAGCGTCTGTGTTCTTAACTTTTTCCTTCACATATTTCTAGATTGTTTCAAACTTTGGACCTGTTTGATGGTAATTTTATTCTAGCACCTTCCACATAGAATCTTTTTGTGGAGAAAGGCAGGTAGTTAATAATAATAATGATGATGATGATGATAGTAAAAATCAAGGTCCCCATAAATATTACTGCCACTTCATTAAAGTTTTGAATGAATCGTTTCATTTAATCCTCACACAATCTTATGAGGAAGCCACTGTTTGTATTTTCATTTTACAGATGTGGAACTGAGGCTTATGAGGGTTAAACAACTAGTCCAAAATCACACCACTAGTAAGTGGTGGAAATGATGAAAACCTAGAGTGTCTGATTCCAAAGTGTGTCCACCTAAGCTCTATGCTATAGCACTTCTATCCAGAATAAGGGGGTGGGGGGGGCTTGCCAGGTCACTGGGCCCTGAATTATGACTGGATTAAGTCAGTAATATGATGTCAGCCGATTCAGGTTTCCACATGTGGCCCCTTATGAAACGGACAAAATTAGGCTGGGCATGCTCCTGCCAAAAGGACAGTTGGAGTGAAGCAAAGTAACCTGCTACAGTAAACAGCCTATCTCTGTGGTGTATGTTTACCACGTGTAAATACAGTTCCAGTCAGTTAAAAGTTGTCAGCTGAAATTCTGAAATAACCCTCACAGAATGCTGCTTATCAGGAATGGGTGTTTTATTTTTATTACCTAAGTTTAAACCTTTATAACTTCCAAGTAGTCTAGTTTTGAATATTGCAAAAGAGAACTAGAATTTTAGAAAAATGTAATGTTTTGTTGATTTTTTTAGTATGTTGATTCTGTTTTGTTAAATGGAAATAAATAAGTAAATCTGTTCTTTAATTTTTTTTTATTAAGAGAAAATCATTGAAATCTATTTAAATAAAGATTGAGAAAATATTTAAAGAATATCAGTTTGAAGGGACACCAGATCATCAGCCAGCTAGGGAGTGGGGGGAGCATGGTCCAAATAGCTCAGTCTAGCCCTCTTTACTAAAATCAAAAGGGGGATTTCAGTGGAATTTCAAAGTCACAGAGGTTGAGAGACAGTCTCCTTGACTGGGGAGATTATGCTGAGTAGTAGTTTGGTCAGTAAGATGGAGGCTTTTGAAGGATGTTCTGAAGTGTCTGGCTTAGTTTAGAACTAATGCAGGGTGGAAATTTCTGGAAGAATATACATGAAAGTGTTAACATCAGTTACACTTAGGGAGTGAGAATGGAGAGTGTGGGAGAGTGGTCAGAGGATATTTCCTGTCCATTTTGTATTTTTTTGTCCAACTAAAATTTTTTTCCATGAGGATATATTTTGTAATAAAAATAAACAAAACAAAACGAGACATAGCAACATAAAGACTTGATGCAGGGAACGTCTAGGAATGGGCATAGGTTTTCAAGCAGGAAAATGACATAGTCAGATATATAATTTTGGCAGCTGGTTTTAGATTATAAGAGTCAGTATGCAGAGGGCAGAATAAGGAGGTCAGTTGTTAGAACAACATTGGAATAAGATGTTGAGTAATGACTTCTAAGCCAACTATAATTTGGAGGCAATATTCTAAAGCCCACATGTGGAGGATCCACATTTTCTTCACATCAGAGTAGTTAAAATAAAATGATTCAAAGTAATCATAATTTAAAATTTGATATGCTTGCACTAGAGGGAGTTACATTTTTATTAAGAGCTTAAATCTCTGTCAGTATAACAATCCTTAAGTAAACATATCCTCAGAGTAAAAGTAGGAGATAGATGTATGAAAAAATATATAAAGGATATATTACAAATGAATAGAAAAAATGAATAAGAGCAGCACATGACTCATTAACTTTTTTTTTTCCCTGTGAATCAGGCAGGCTCGATGGTGGCAGCTCTGTTTTTTTACTTTCTGTCATTATAAGCATTCGTTTACTAAACTAACAGCATTTCATCAAGCAAGACTAATTCCTGAGAGCATTACCTTAGCCCATTAGCTTCCAGACAGTCATTAATTCCTATGACATGTCTTGGGATGAGATCATTATTATTATCATTATTGTTTTTATCAATTAAGTTCATTTTCAGAAAAAGTATCTATGTAGTTTTAACAGTGGGTATTTTGTTTCTCAAACATGTTTTTATAGTATCTTTGTGATAGTGATTTCTTGCTTTACCCATGTGTTTCCACAGATCTTTTGGCTACCACTGAAGCTAGTTTAAATTCCTTATATTTAATTCTCATAATCTAACAAAAAATCAGAAACAGGTTTGCAAAAGTATCTTGATATGATATTTGGGTTTCTCTGTATTTTTCTTTATTGGTACTTCTGAAGTAATCTCTAAAGGTGATCATGTGCCTGACTTCAGAAGTGTGGGACAGGATTTCACAAAGGCTCTGAATTTGGCATGTCTTGTTTACAAGAATTGTTGCCACTGATGAATATGGTAGTTGTTTAGTCACAGTTCTGTGGAAGGGAAGGCCCTGCTTGACTATAATGGAAAGAGCAGATGTCACCGTAACAGTGGCAAACATCAAAGTGATGGCTTGGGTTGGCAGACAGTAGTCTGTCCATTACCACTTTCCAACACTTCTAGAATTAGAGACAGAAAGAACACTCATAAAACAACTGTGAAAAGTATAAACAACCAAGAAAGGTAAAGGAAAATGAGATGAAATATGGTGCTTAAAAATTCCAGGCTGCCCAATAAAAGTAGGAACTGATGTTACAGACCCCATGGACCATGATGGGGAACACAAATGGTTTGGGCAGTCAGTGAAAAACAGTTCTGACATGTTTGGATGACAAAGATTTTTAAGGTTGATCTCTTTTGGCCTGGTAAGATTTTATGCATTTTTGTCGTTCCAGCCCAGAGGTCTAAGGATTAGTGGACATTTCTGCCAGCCTGGAACTCGTGTGATGGAAAAAAATGTACCCATGTGACAGTGAAAGAGTGAACACATAAAGACAAAAGGCTTCTTTTCAAGAAAAGGATAAAAATTAATTATCATTGTAATCTGGGACCAGTGCTTCAAAATAATGTTAAATTAGTAGTTTATACTTAAATTAAACATTTCCATTTATGTATCCTAAATGTGGCCATTTTCATCTCAGAGCTGCTTCCTTAATGCTAACTAGTTTTTGTGGAATGCTTAACCAGGTAGGGTTTAACTGCCCAGGAGAGTGGGACTTGAGCCCTATTCTAAACTGAGTTATATGGAGAACTAGCTCTTCGTTGAAAAAATAATAAAGGATTAGGAGCTATTTGGATGATTGATGCTACTTTTATATGGAAATAATGAACTAATTAATTCCTATCGTTTTTTTTAAAAAAACCTATACTTTTAGTGATAAGAAGGAAAACATACTCATCAGAATAGCTCAGAAGCACACAGTGGAGAAAAGGGTGAAGACAGAAGTACCTTCTGTTTCCAGCATTAGTTACATATTTGCCTTGATGCCAACACAGTACTAGCTGGATGACAGGATAGTACGTTCTATTAATGATGGGCTTTTCATTATCGTAGATATGCTTTTGCAATTTTCCTAGATTTCTGCTCCGGGGTCACATGGTAAGTCAATAGTAGTTATAAACCTCTCAGCATTGTGATCAATACCTTTGGCTGACGTAATCTAGACCTCTGGTGTAATTTACAACAAAGGACAGTTTGGGCGAGCCTCTATTTTATTACTTTCAATTCACCAACTGAAATATTTCACTGGTTTATGACTGGAGTTATTTCCAAGTTTTGATAGATAGGGAATTGAGATAGTCCTGAAGAAAAATGTCAGGTATGAAGAGGAAAAACACTTTATGGAATTAAAAGCAATAAGCATTTCTTCCTTTGGGCATAATGTCTGCATACCTTTCTCCTGAAATTGTCTAAAGCGCCACAAGAGTGCATCCTACGTGTCTGCGTAGTCAGCTGTGTATGTCTAGTCATCCAGATGGATTATAATATTAACGAAGTATTCCTTACCTTCCAAACACACTCCATATAACACCATATAACAATACTGTACTTAGTCTACTTTTCCTGAGTTTGAATAATCATTAACCACCCATTTGAGCAAAGCAAGGAACAGTAATACTCTCTAGACATGAATACTGAGAATTGGGATTCCTGTCCTTGTGCCTTCCTGCAACTTTCCTATAATTTAGACAGGTTGTTTTTTTCCATGTCTGTTGTGAATTCTAGGTCTGAAGGCTAAACAAGAAAAAAGGAAACTAGTCATTGGAGAAGTGATTAAAGGAATAATAGAGAGTTTGGAGAAACAAGAAGGGATTAGAGGTAGTCTTTGGGTGATCGGCACTAAGAGGAAAGGTGGGGCTTCCCTGGTGGTGCAGTGGTTGAGAATCTGCCTGCCGATGCAGGGGACACGGGTTCAAGCCCTGGTCTGGGAAGATCCCACATGCCGCGGAGCAACTAGGCCCATGAGCCACAACTACTGAGCCCGCGCGTCTGGAGCCTGTGCTCCGCAACAAGAGAGGCTGCGATAGTGAGAGGCCCGCGCACCGCGATGAAGAGTGGCCCCCGCTCGCCGCAACTAGAGAAAGCCCTTGCACGGCAACGAAGACCCAACACAGCCAAAAACAAAACAAAACAAAACAAAACAAACTTATACATTTAAAAAAAAAAAAAAGAGGAAAGGTGCCGCCATCTTGTCATTGTTTTGTCATGCTTCTCAGCCCCCACCTGTACTGCCGTATCAATATTCAAGGACGGACGAGGTAGAATCACAGCTTTATTTCCACTGTATAAAGCTGGTATGACGTGACGGATGGGTAAGAATTTGTATTTAAACATCTATAAGGTTCCTTTCAGGCTTCATTTCCCTTTCATCAACTGCAGGCTACATTTACATGGGTTTTTACTGAAGATAATAATAATATAACAATTATTGAGCAACTATGGTATTCAGGTGACTTTACACACTACTTTTTAGTCCTTATACAACTTTGTGCAGTAAGTAGGACTAACCTACATGACAAAGAAACTTAGGTTGAGAGAGGTTCAGTATTTTGCTCAAGATAAGTCAGAGCTTGATCTATTTGCTTTACTAAGAAGCTTCACTTGGTATGTTTAAACTGTGATACCTGCCTTGATTTCAAACTATTTTACAAAGCTATAGTAATCAAAAGAGTATGGTATTGGCATAAACCTGACACATAGGTCAATGGAACAGAACAGAAATCCCAGAAATAAACCCACGCGTATATGGTTGGTTAATTTTCAACAGAGGCACCAAGAATATACATGGAGAAAGGATAGTCTTTTCGGGGCTTCCCTGGTGGCGCAGCGGTTGGGAGTCCACCTGCCGATGCAGGGGACACGGGTTTGTGCCCCGGTCCGGGAAGATCCCACATGCCGTGGAGTGGCTAGGCTCGTGAGCCATGGCAAAAAAAAAAAAAAAAAAAAAGATAGTCTTTTCAATCAGTGGTGCTGGGAAAACTGGACAGGCACATACAAAAGAATGAAACTGAACCATTATGTTACGCCATTCACAAAAATCAACCCAAAATGGATTAAAGACTTGAATGTAAGGCCTGAAAACGTAAAACTCCTAGAAGAAAACATAGGTAGTAAGCTCCTTGACATAAGTCTTGGTAATAATTTTTTGAGTCTGGCACCAAAAGCAAAGGCACCAAAAGCAAAAATAAAAAGTGGGACTATATAAAATTTAAAAGCTTCTGCACAGCAAAGGAAACCACAACAAAAGGGAAAGTCAAACTACTGAATAGGAGAAAATACCTGTAAATCATATATCTGATAATGAGTTATATCCAAAATATACAAAGAACTCATACAACTCAGTAGCAAAATAACAATCCACTTAAAAAGTAGGCAGATCTGAATATACATTTTTCCAAAGAAGACATATAGATGGTCAACAGGTACATGAAAAGATGCTCAACATCACCAATCATTAGAGAAATGCAAATCAAAACCACAGTGACGTGTCGCTCACACCTGTTAGGATGGCTATTATCAAAAAGACAAGGGGAAAAAAAAGGCAAGAGATTACAAATAATGGTGAGGATGTGGAGAAAAAGGAACCCTTGTTCCCTACTGGGAATGTAAATTAGTGCAAACACTATGGAAAACAGTATGGGAGTTCCTCAAAAAATTAAAAAATAGGGCTTCCCTGGTGGCACAGTGGTTGAGAGTCCGCCTGCCAATGCAGGGGACACGGGTTCGTGCCGCGGTTATTCCACTTTTGGACATTTATCTGGATAAAATGAAAATTCTAACTCAAAAAGATATATGCACTCCCATGTTAGCATTATTTACAACAGTCAAGACATGGAAACAATCTAAGTGTCCATTGGTGGATGAATGGATAAAGAAAATTATATGTATATATATAATTCATCCATAAAAAAGAAGGAAATCTTGCCATTTGCTACAACATGGATGGACCTCAATGATATTATGCTAAGTAAAATAAGTCAGAGAAAGACATATGATCTCACTTATATGTGGACTCTAAAAAAAAACCCCAAAAATCCCAAAACCAAACCACAAAAAAAACCTCACGAAAAGAGCTCATAGATACAGAAAACAGATTGGTGGTAGCCAAAGGGGATGAGGGGTTGAGAGAAATAGGTCAAGGGGTCAAAAGCTACAAACCTCCAATTTTAAACTGTGAAGCCTCTTCAAGATGGTTTACAGGGCTTCCCTGGTGGCGCAGTGGTTGAGAGTCCGCCTGCCGATGCAGGGGACACGGGTTCATGCCCCGGTCCGGGAAGATCCCACATGCCGTGGAGCGGCTGGGCTTGTGAGCCATGGCTGCTGAGCCTGCGCGTCCGGAGGCCACAACAGTGAGAGGCCCACGTACCACAAAAAAAAAAAAAAAAAGATGGTTTACAGATCTAAGAAAATGCACAGTTCTAATATTCACTAACTGTGTAATATTGTTTGTCTCTTCAATTCCTTGGGGTGGGAGAGACTGTTTATTTGTAAATCTCCATTACCTAGTACAATGCCTGACATATGTAGATGCTTACTACGTATTAGTGGAATTTAAAAAAATACTATTAATTTCTTTTACATAATGTTACTTGTTTCCTGAACTAAATTGGGTAAATTAACAATGCAAGACGTCAGCAATTAAACATTTAATGTGCTTGTACAGGTTTTGTATCCCTTCACCATATTTCTTTAAGGATGCAATCTCCTGTGTAGGTCAGAGAGAGCAAAAATATAATTGATGCCTACACTGTGGAGTGAAAAATCCTGTGGTAATTAAAAATACAGAGCATCAAGCAAACCTTTGCAAAGGGATATCTTTTTATCCCTCTCTCCCTAGAAAGATTCCCTTCCACCCCCCATGTCAGTGATTCACCAAACATCATGGGAGCTACCTAGGTAACTCTGTATCTGTGGTGGCTTAAAGTGATTGACTAAAGACAAGAAAATCCTGTTTCAGTAGAGCATTGTTTGACAACATGCTAAAAAAGTGACAGACACTTGGGATATAAAGATGACAAGTTCTTGTCCTTCTGGGCATGGGGTCTGATTGAACTTCCTATGGAAATGCATCTCTTGGAGGGGAGGGAGTTTGACTGGGTACAGGCATTAAATTCTCTTTCACTAAAGAATCAGCCCCCACTATACTTTGTAGGCACTAGTTTAAACTTGGACCTTTTTTAAAAAAAAAAAAAAATCAGACTGCCCCAAAGCTTAGATGACTGAAATTTCACCTTTGAATCCCTTTACCATTACAAGAATATTCATGGGTATAACCTGAAGGTAGTTGCTCTAGTCCCTGGGGGCACCTGAAGAGTGGGAACCTGTGTAGATGAAAAGAGTAGTTTTAAGGGGATAAGAAGGTCTCTCTCCTCCAACACCCAACTAGGTATCTCTGTGCCGACTGTGGGGTTGCAGCTCCATTGTCATGTCTTCTGGTCCAAGGATGCATCTTGCTGGAGAAGAGGATCAAGCTGAAGTAGGGGCCAGGTGCTCTAGCAGTTGAAAGGTTGTCACGGAAATGTTAGGTAATTCAGCAGCACAGGGGAAACCACCCTTAGAGAGACAGACTTCCTGAGATTCAAGGATGCAAATTCTTTTAGATGTCTATGCATTAACTTGACTAACACTCTCATAAATGGATGAGTTGTTATAGTCAGGTGAAATCGATCTTAGGCTTCCTCTGTCATTATGTAAATGGAGTAGGTAATCAGGCATGACTAGCAAAAACCAACTCAGTATACAAGATGATACATCACTTTAATTGTACGATTTATCAGAACAACAACTATTAACATACAAAGTACCATTCAGCTCAACTGCAGGTATAGGCAGTGACAAGTATCTAATTCTTCAAAGAATCACTTAACTCCCACAATCTGTCCAGACACATTAACCTAAGGACACGTTTATAAATAGCAAACATGATTTTCACATTGTCGCTTTCTCAAGCATATATACAGGTGTGCAGTCTTGTTGATGGGTTGATTACATAAGCGCTATTCTCGATATATTCATTCTCTTGACATAGGTGGAGACAGTTATTTCTTTCTGCAGAGTGGATTTTTTCTTCCTCATCCATCATTTACAATATTCTGTGAATCAGTATTACTCTTTACACTTCTGAAATAGTAATATTTGAATTGGAGTATCTCTGCAGTACAATTCCTTGTGTCTTCTGGTAAGTTCCACCATTGTCAAAGAGATTTTGGTTGTAATCACTCTCTCTGGCAACAAGAGCCCAACTCTACTATTGGGTTTTAGCATAACACACCCTCTTTATAGCTTGCTGTGTTAACCCTTGGCTTCAAGTCCTGGTGATGTAATGAGGGTGGGGTGTACTGGCAGTCAGTACATTTCCTTATCACTATTTACAGCCATTTAAAACCATGCTGTTATTAATCCAAGTCCGACATACCTTTTCTGAAATGTTCACAGTGCAGTATTTTTGTGGCCTAAGAAAAGTTTTTTTACATCATTAAAAATAAACCTTTTTATAAAAATATAATACTTTAAATGTTTACATCGACAAAACCAGTTAAGAGTATACTGTGCCACATGCATTATACAGTAGTAAGCACAAAATCCCACAGAACAAAACATCACTAAAGTCCTGACCAGAAGGCTGCCACCTGAGAAAGAGGCGAATATTTCCGGTCCATTGATTCTTTCTCGGCTCTACTTATGAGCCATGATTGGAACCAATAAAGTTTTAGTCAGATGTATTTTGCTTTAAAAACATGCTGAGTTACCTTTAAAAACATTTATCATCACAAATTACTTGTTTCATTTTCAGAGTCATCATTAAAAAAAAAAAACAACAGACAAAACTTCTAAATGTCTACATCCAGATCAGAAAGGTATCATTCTCAAACAGTTGATTTTTAAATGACAAATATTTCACTGTGACTAAGCTATTTTATGAAAACCTTAACGTTGTCTATGTACATATGTAAATATTCCTACTAATTTATAAACACATTTCATGTCCTGCTGTTCTGAAATGTTGACCGTGTTGTCTGTGGATAGCTCTCCAATAAAAGGAATGTGTAGACAAAAATTTAAAAGGGAATGTTTACCTAATGGGCAAATGACAACACCAGTAATAAAAAAATGTGTTGTTCATACAACACATAAAAGTTATTTGAAATACTTTAATTCTAAATGAGTGGCCTGGTCCCAGGGCTGCCATATCTGTCCTGGACATTACCACTTCTTTTGAATTTTCTGTGATCAAGAAGCCCTCAAAATGCATTGCTTCAGTTCCCCATATGAAATCAGGTGGGATCCTGATTTTTAAAAATTTCAACACAGCATTCAGGTTTTGGCCTGAATGTGAGAGGAGCGTCATCACAGTTGCAGGACGGCTGTTGGTCACTGGCCTGTGGGGCCAAGCTTCTGGCTCTGATGCTTTGTCAGATGAGAAATTCCGTAGAATCCAGTCATTTTAAATAACAATATAAGGTCCTATAATAGTGCAATTTTGGCGAAAGCAAATAATAGCTGGTGGCCTTTCAGTGGCCAGGCAGTGAAAAAAATATTGGACAAAGTGTGGACTGTTGTTTGGACAGTTCAGTAATGCTTCTCAGAAGGCGGGTGGTGGTACAGGTGCCTCCATCCATCATGTATCCCCCTCGCCATCAACATTATCTTGTGATGACAACAGAGAAGGATATGGAGCGACACATTTGACATTCACGTATGTAGCGTTCACATGGACATAATGCTCCCCAATGAAAGTAGAGAATATCGCTGATATCTTGGAGACCAGTTCAGAAAAGGATGGGCGCAGTTCAGCTTTAGGGTGCCAGCATTTCAGCATCACTTCATACCTGTTTCAGAAAGGAAACAATGCTGTGAGGACTCTGAAGGCAAGTATTTCTGTAAAAGTAAAGAACATAAGAGCTACAGAAGATCCTGTTGGAATTCTTACTTACAGGGGATCTGGGCAGTATTCAGGTTGTAGGAGCCTTCTGCCTTGCAACAAATATACAGTTATATCAAAGGTGTTGACATCAGGATAAGGTGGTGCTCCTCTTGTCATCAGTTCCCAGAGGAGCACGCCAAAGGACCACTGGTCAAACAAGGGAAGGGAGAATCCAGGTGAGGGAAGGGTGACCACACAAATATGAAAGGTGATCAGCAGGTCTTCATAACTAAACTTGGTTTAGTGTATTCAATACTACTGCTGTTTTGGGCAAAATCTTCCTTAAAGGCAATCAGTAAGCTACATAATTATGACTCATTTAAACCAGAATTGGATAAAGTTTAGATTACAAGTAAATGTAAAGTTTTCAAAGTCCACATGATGATTAACATTTCATCAGTAGTTTGTAGAGTGCATTTTCCAAGTTCTATCTTACAGGGTCAAAGCATTAAAACGTTTCTATCCTTCTTTTTTATAACAGCTTCACTACAATTTTAGATTATTAGTAAAAAAAAAAAAAAAAAGACAAGGCTTCCAAAATTTAAAGGTGTGGGATTTCCAAATGAATGTAAATACTCCTTAAGAAATGTAACCATATCTAAAAGTTAATGTTAAAAGAGAAGGTCTAAGTCAGTAAAAGTAAAAATCCATATTAAAAATCAGAAGTAATAAAACTGCTAGGCATCAAGGCTCTCAACTGAAAATGAATTTCAATAAAATATATTTTGAAAATGTTAAAGGAGGAAATTAATATAAAACAGCTGTAAAAGTACTTTACAGGATGATCACAAGGACACAGAGAGGTTGACTGATTTGCTAAAAATTCCCCAATAAATCTGAATTCACACAGGGATAAACATTTAAGAGTTCTTGACTCTTGGGTCTTGCTTGGTCTACTAAACTTCACTAAGTATTCAATTTCTTGATTTAGAGCACTCTCCTTGGAATAGATCATGTCATACATATTATCTCGCCCTGGATGTGTGCCAAGGTGAGAATGACACAATGAGAGTAAGTCAGCATGTGTGGGTCACCGAGGACCAAGGAAATCTGTTCTCCCCTAGCAACACTTCCAGGACACTCACAGACCAAGAAGCACATGGGGGCAGGAATGAGGCACTGAGAAAAAAGAAGCTAGGAGGGCAAAGAGAATATAGATCAGACATGCAGAGCAGGAAAACATAACATTGAGAAGCAAGTGTAGCTCGTAATACTCAGCAAGAAGGAGAATAAACCTTGTGTTTCTGAAAGAAAGAAACCAGGTAGACACTGTGGTTGCAGATACAAGTCTCCATTAATGACTTTTTCCCTTTGCCCGAGTGCGAGAACCCTTTAAGGTCACTGACTTCCTTGATCCAAATAGAGAAAACAAACTCCTTCCCAGGTGGGCACTAGATAACTTTGCCCTTCAAAGTCAAAGTTTTCAATGCCTAAAAATCTTATGAGTCACTTCTGACAACTTCATTGTGTTAACCTTCAAGTTCCAGAATTTGCATTAGAATTTAAATCAATTTAACAAGTATCTACTGACTCTTGAGGATGCACAAGTAGGTCACTGTTCAAGTTACTGGGTAGGCCCCAAGGCTGATTTAACAGGGTTAAGAGTATTATGCAATTAACTGTCACATAGAACAATAAGATCTAATAACTGTGATACAGAACAATTATAGAAAAGAGGTACAAATGTTGTGAAAAGGCAAAGGGATAATAGTGGGATACTGAGAAAGGCTTTAGGAAGAAAGTGACAGTATAGCGGGTCTTGAGGAACAGGGAGAATATGTTAAATAGATACGTGTATTGTAAGGGCAGAAAGAGTGTTCTGGATGGAGGGAGTGGGCCCAGGGGTAAGAGTACTCGTGTGTTGTTTTGAACCATAAGGACAACAGGTTACTCTGTTTGATGTGTGGAGTAGATGAAGGGACGACGGATAGATAAGGTTGAAAGGGGACCATGTTTTTGGATGTTGAACGTGGGTTAAACTGAAATCGATGGGATGTTACTGGGGTCGAGCTCCAGGAGATTGCATCTGTAAACACTCTGCTTTAGACAAATAGGGGAAGCCCATCCACAATATAGAGACCAGTTAGGAGGTTTCTGAACAGGAGTAGGTGAGGGCTGCTACTGCTTACTGGCAACACAGAACCTTATGAGACTGAACTCCTGAATTAGAGTGGTGGGAAAGAGTACGTGTCATCGTCATGCTCTTTAAAAAAAAGTTTGTCTTATTTAATCTTTATAACAGCCCTGTAATGTAATCAGTTTTGTAGATTTTTTTTTTAATTTCTTTTTTTTTTTAAATTTTGTGGTACGTGGGCCTCTCACTGTTGCGGCCTCTCCCGTTGCGGAACACAGGCTCCGGATGCACAGGCTCAGCGGCCATGGCTCACGGGCCCAGCCGCTCCGCGGCATGTGGGATCTTCCCGGACCGGGGCACGAACCCGTGTCCCCTGCATTGGCAGGCGGACTCTCAACCACTGCGCCACCAGGGAAGCCCTGTAGATGTTTTAAGGATGAAGAAACCAAAGTTCTGAGAGGCTGATAACTTGTGTGTGATCAGGTTTCCCTAACCAACAGCATAAGCTATAGGATGTCTGGAGGCAAATTTGCAAAAAAAGGGGCAAGAGTTGGATAAGTTTATAAGGAATGATAGGGCCTGGACAATAACTGGGTATCAGAGGAGTGTTGGAGGAATCATGGGACAGAAGAGGTGAGAAGGAAGCAGTTTCCACGAACAGTCTGCATTCCAAACTCCCCGTAACAGCTTGGACTGCCAGGCTGGTAGCGGGAGGGGCAGTGAAGGAGGAGAATGATGCTGACCAAGAAGAGAGAGGTTGATGGGGGCCGGGAGAGGGAGGGGGAGAGAGAGACAAAGGGAGGGGGTGGTGTCCAATACCTGTGCATTGAGAAAGATGGACACAACATTGTAAAGCAGCTATACTCCAATAAAAATTAATCAAAAAAGAGGAAAAAAAAAGAATGATGGAAACAGGCCAGTTTAAGCTTCAAGACAGGAGAGCACTGCCATTCTTGCTTATTGTGTGAATGGTCAAGTCTTTCTGAATATCTGAGCACCAGCAGTGAGCTCACTTGAAGAATCTCTGCCTCACTTTATCGAAGGTGATGCTCAAAGCAGTTATTAGAGGTGAGAGGTTGTTATAAGCTATAAAAAGTGATAGAAAGGCACACTGCCGAGAGTAGGTAAATTGAGATACAACACAATTTATAAAAACGCACAATTATTAAAAAAATGGATAAATTGATAAAATTTAACAACTGGTAAATTGATAACATTTTCAATAAAATTTAAAACTTCTGCTCTTTGAAAGATACCATTAAAAAAATGAAAAGGCAAGCCAAAGACTAGAAAAATATATTGGTAAAAACACATATCTGATAACATGCACCTGTATCCAGAATATATAAAGAACTCTCAACTCAACAGTAAAATAGCAAACAACCCAATTTAAAAAACACCAGAAAATAAATTCTGAAACTTAAAAAATGGGGAAAAGACTTGAGTAGACGTTTCACAAAAGGTAGAATAAGGATGGCAAATAAGCACATGAAGAGATGTTTAACATCATTAGTTATTTGGGAAATACAGATTAAAAAGAAAATTAGACACCACTACAATCTATTAGAATGGCTAAAATCCCACAAACTGAAAATGGCAAATGCTGGTGAGGATGCTGAACAACTAGAACTCTTACATATTATTGTTAGGGATATAAAATGATACTGGCACTGTGGAACAGTTGGCAGCTTCTCGTAAAGTTAAACATACACTTAACTTACAACCCAGTAATCTTACTTCTAGATATCTACTCAAAAGAAATAAAAATTATGTTCACACGAAAACTTTTAAGTAAATGTTACAGCAGTTACAATTACGTATAAGCAATTGCCTAAAACAGGAAAGAACTCAAAAGTCCTTCAAGCAGTGAATGGATAAACACAATGTGGGACAACTGCACAATGGAATACTAGTTAGGAATAAAAAGGAGTGAATTATTCTGCTATGGAAAAGAGTATTCAAAAAATTAAAAATAAAATTACCATATGATCCAGCAAGCCTACTTCTGGGTATATATATTCAGAGGAAATTAAATCAGTATCTAGAAAAGATATTTGCACACCCATGTTCATAGCAACATTATTCATAGTACCCCAAGAGACAGAAGCAATCTAAATGTCCATTGACGGATATTATTTAGCCTTAAAAAAGGAAATCCTGTCATATGCTAAAACATGGATGAACCTTGAGGACGTTATACTAAGTGAAATAAACCAGTTACAAAAATACAAATACTATATGATTTCACTTACAATGAGGTATCCAAAGTAGTCAAACTGTTAGAAACAGAAAGTAGAATGGTGGTTGCCAGAGAGGCTGGGGGGAGTTGTTCAGTAGATACAGAGTTTCAGTTTTGCAAGATGAAGTTCTAGAGATCAGTTGAACAGAAATATGCATATAGTTAACACTACTGTACTGTACCTTAAAAATGGTTAAGATGGTCAATTTAATGTTTTTGCCACAATAAAAAAAGGAATAACTACTGATCCATTGATACTACTGATACCTCGCAAACGCATTATGCTACGTGAAGGAGACAGGCTCATATTTACTGTATGATTCCATTTATATGACATTCTAGGAAAGGTAAAACTATATATAGAGAAAACAGACCGGTGGTTTCCAGGTCTTAGCGTTAGGGCAGGGGTTGAATACAAAGAGGCACAGGAAATTTTCCGGGATGATGGAGTTGTTTCATATCCTGGTTGTGGTGGTGGTGAATATACAATTGTATGCAATCTTTAAAACTTAAAGAACTGCACAATAAAAAGGGTGAAGAATTGGTATATTGCACAATGGTGATACCATTAATAGAAATAAAGAAGTGAGGCATTGACAGTTGGCAGGAAAGAATTTGACTTTGAACATGGTAAATTTGTGTTGCTAATGAAAATATCGAGGAAGAGAGATTCAAAGGGGACCCTTGATGGGAATGGTTGAAATCGTTGAGACAGGCTGACACCTGGGGACCAAAATCCTGGGGGAGAGTTGTGTGTAAGTCTGTGAGAGAAGAAAGAGAAGCTGTCAAGGTAAAGAAAACACAGCCTAAAAGCAGGAGGAAAACAAGATGGTACAGTGTCCCCCGAAACCAAAGAAGGAGGAAATTTCAAGAAGGGAGGAGTAGTTGACGATATTAAATACTGCAGAATGGTGAAGCAGGATGAAAAGGCCAGTTGGTTGAACAACTGAGAAGTCAGTATTGATTTTAATGGAAGCATTTGTACTAAGTGTGAGACACTGTGTAATACTGGGTATGAATAACTGCACATATAGAGACACTCCAATTTTGTCGGAAAGGGCTTCAAGAGTATTCAGACTTTAGCTGAACTCCATCTGGGCATTTGCGAGACAGTAGACCTTTCTACAAACAGGCAAGTTTTTGCTTGTAGGTCTCAACATATATATGGTTTATTACATGCTTTTGGAAATGTTCCATGTCAACATTCAAAAGATTGTGCTGTCCTGGAAATGAAACTTTATGCAAATTTATCCATGTAATCAATAACCATTTTCCAAAGCAGCACTGTATGGATTACTCAGGTTCATCCTCTATGTAGTACAGTATAGTGTCTTTCAATAAGAGGGAGAAAGACATAGCACTTCGTATCTATAGAAGCCTGTGTAAATTTCTAGTCAAGTATCTGAGCGATAGTTGTTTTATAAGAAGTGCTAACCTCCCTGCAGTGTGCGTGTATTTTTGTGGGGGTAGTAGTGTGTGTACAGGGTTGTCAAAAAGCTCAGAATCCCAACTCTTGCCTTGAGCATCCAAAATTTCATCAGGCTTGTTTTGTTTTAATATACTTTGCTGAGGTATGATTTATATATCATAAAATTTGCCAATTGTAAGTGTACAGTCGATAATGCTTAGTAAATTTATACAGTTTGTGCAGCTATCATCACAATTCAGTTTTAGATCACTTCCAACACCCCAGAAACTTCCCTCATGCCTGCTGGTAGTCAATCTTCACTCCCACACTCAGCCCCAGGCAGCCGCTGATCTGTTTTCTGTCTCAATCTTTTGCCTCTTTCTAGAAATTTCACATAAATGGAATCATTCAACGTGTAATATTTTGGGTCTGCCTTCTTTAACTTGATATAATGTTTCTGAGGTTTATCCATGTTGTAGCATGCATCAGTGGTTCCTCTATGTTACTGAATAGTATTATTCTGTTGTATAGATATACCATGTTTTATATACCCGTTCGCCAGTTGATGGACATTAAAATTGCTCCTGGTTTTTGGCTATTATGAATAACACTACTGTGAGCATTCATGTGCAAGTCTTTGTGTGGGCATATGTTTTCATGTGCTTATTAGCTAGCTCTTCATACATCTCTGTGGTAAATATCTATGCAAATCTTTGGCCCAATTTTAAAAAATGGGTTATTTTGTCTTCTTATTGAGTTGTAAGAGCTGGTGCTGGTTCTTACCAGTAGTCAAGTCTGGATGAAATGTATGTTCTTTGAGGATGAGTTAATTCTCCCTACCTTATGCCTTCACTTGCCACCATCATTAATGTGTCCTCAAGCCTACCTCTCTAGCACCTGCTTTTTTCATCTTTTTCAGAGTCTTTTAGGATCAGAATCCCAGGCATTAAGCTCTAGCGTGGGCTATCACATCCTCTTACCAATCTTATCCACCCTGAAGTCCCATTCCTCCATCTTGTCCTGTGATACACCTGTTCATTGAAAACAGACGCCCAGTCACCCTCAACTTATTCTCTAATGACTCCCCCACTTTCTCAGGAACTGAAACTCTGCTTTCACTTAAAGACCACAACGTCTTTGAAACTCTTACCAATAGAGGCCACACCTCTCTTTCTTGCTGACTCACAGGGAGGAGGCAGATGACTTCTCACCCCTAACACTGCACTCAGATCCCGGTCCCCTGTTATATCTTAAGAGCTGCCAACCCTTTCTCTTTTGCAATCTATGTCCTCCATTACCGTTATTTTCTCCCTACCTTGTTTGCTGATGTCACCAGTTAACACTTTTCCTGTTTTCAGTTGTTATCCTCAAGGATTGAGACATTAACATTTTTCTAACTCCACATATCATAGTCCTCTTGACTTACTAAAGGCAAATAGAATATTCCATCCACCACCCAGGCTCCTCAGCACACTCTAGACCAAATCACTTAGGTCATTCAGCTTCCAAGACCCTTCTTGTGCCCTGAGGAGCAGTGGACCCTGCTGACCATATCCCATTACTTCTTGAAACTTTCTCTTCCTCTGGGTCTCCCACCTCTCTGCTTTTCTCCCTTACTTCATGTATGTAGGTTCCTCTGAATAATTGTATTTGGACTTTCAAAAGCCTATTTCCAGCCTTGACCTCTGCTATGGACTGAACTGTGCCCCCCCCTTCCAAATTCATATGTTAAAACTCTAACTCCCATTGTGATGGTATTTGGAGGTAGAGCCTTTGGGAGATAATTAGGTTTAGATGAGGTCATGAGGATGGGGTTAGTGCCCTTACAAGAACAGACACCAGAGATCTTACTCTTGCTCTCTCCCTAGCACGAGGCACAGTGAAAGGTGGCCATGTGTCTTCCTCACCGGAAGCTGACCACACTGGCACCCTGATTTCCCACTTTTAGCCTCTAGAACTGTGAAAAATAAATGTCCATTGTTTAAGCCACCCAGTCTATAATATTTTGTTACAGCAGCCCTCGTTGACTAAGACAACTAAAGAGTTTGTACAAGCTGCAGATCCACATTTCCAACTGCCTGACAGACCCTTCTGCCTGTATGTCCTACTCCCAAGTCAAACTCAATATGTTCAAGGCTCAATTGGTATTTTTCCTCCTAAACTGGCTTTTGCTCCTCTGCTTCACATATTTGTAATTGCACCAGTAATTGCACTTTGCTCCGCTTTGACTTTCATCAATTTCTTGCTAAATATTATTGATTCTACCTCTGAGATGCCTTTCCTGCCAACTCTTTTCTGTTCTTACAATTTCTATATTATTTCAAATTCTACCTCTCACTTTGTCTTCCTGCATTTACTCCTCTCAAAACATCTTACAGAATGAAGAAAGGCTGTAGTGTAATCTGATTCACTTTAATGTTTCCACATGGCCAGAGAATAAATTCCAGACTCCCTAGTTTGCTTTCCAAGGATCTCTATGACCTACTATGAAAATATTTTTCTCAATTTATTCTCATAAGTTCCCTTTGCGCCTTCTATTTTTGCTGAATCACCGTTGCTTACTGTTTCCTTAGAACTTTACCGATTTGTATACTTTCCTGCCCCTTTGCCTCACCTGGATTGGCATTTTTTATTTCACTGTCCATTCCATCCTCCTTTAAGGCCCATTTCAAGCACCACCTCCTCCACCAGGTGAAAGGGGAATGTGGTAGATTTGGCTGCCCAGGTAAGTCTGCCCATGGTCTTGCCTACCCTCATAGCTCAGGTGCACGCCTTTAGAAGCTTGTTCTGTGACAGGAGGATGACCATTGCAGATAAAGGAGGGCACTTTTCTAGCTAGGCCCACACTGCTAGATGTGCCTCAGTTACAGCTTCTTCCGCCCTTGAGCTATGAGTGGCTGGACTAATCCCAGTCTACTTTGTGTGAGTTAGTGATGGACATGCCTTCCCATTCCTGCTGAGCAAAAGCTCCTGGAGGACAGGGTTCATACCTGGTTCGGCTCTGGGCTTCCCAAGGACTTAACATGCTATTCTTCTGGACAAATGTTTCCAAATAAATGAATGAATTTATGAAAACATACTATGGGTACCTGTTAGACAGTCAAGCCCGTTTTTACTTCTGAAGAAAACTGAAATTAGTGGTGCTGAAGGTATCTTTTTTTTTTTTTTTTTTTAAATTAACTTTCTGGGACTTCCCTGGTGGCACGGTGGTTAAGAATCCCCCTGCCAATGCAGGGGACACATGTTCGAGCCCTGGCCCGGGAAGATACCACATGCCGCGGAGCAACTAAGCCCGTGCGCCACAACTACTGAGCCCACATGCCACAGCTACTGAAGTC
The DNA here is from genome assembly GCF_002837175.3 of Physeter macrocephalus. Lineage (NCBI taxonomy): Eukaryota > Metazoa > Chordata > Mammalia > Artiodactyla > Physeteridae > Physeter > Physeter macrocephalus. Next base: position 33,834,422 of record NC_041218.1, read on the forward strand.
CGTGTGCCTAGAGCCCATGCTCCGCAACAAGAGAAGCCACCGCAATGAAAGGCCCATGCACCGCGCTGAAGAGCGGCCCCTGCTCACCGCAACTAGAGAAAGCCCGCGTGCAACAACGAAGACCCAAAGCGGCCAAAAATAGAAATAAATTAATTAATTAATAAAAAATTAAGTTCCCATAAAATTACTAAAAAAGTTAGGTATGAAAGTAAAAGAGGAGGTTGGGGTGATCAATACGTTACCACATCTGACTTGGTGGTAAATTTCTGAGTTTGCAGGCTCTCTAAAGCCATCCACTTCACTGGCAGTTTTGCACCTGTTTTGTTGTGTACGCTATAGTATTCCTTATCATACACGTCTCTGGCAAGGCCAAAATCAGCAACTTTGACAGTGAATTTTTCATCCAGCCTACAGAAAGAACAAAAATTATTACTGGTGGCTGAAACAGAATAATTTACAGTGATGCTGAATCTCTAAAGATTAGAATAAGGGACTTCAGTATTTGAAATCCATAACTTCTGAAGGGAGGGCTTCATCTGGCCTGTATTGACTAACACTAAATTACAATGGAATTCTTGAATAAAAATGCTTGACATTTACATTTTAAATTCAACAGACCAAGGAAAGAGATTATAAATGATGTGGCATAAGAAAATCTTTTTTGCTTTCATGTAGATCTGGAGAAGTAGTAAAATTGTCCACCCTCCCAGCTTTCCTTGGTTGCTAAATCGAGTATGCCAACTGACTACCCAAAGCAATCACTAATTTTCACTTGCCAGCTTATTAGCAATACTTAGTTTTATGGGGGAGATATGAGAGGGGACTGTTATTTTACTTTTTCATTCTCAGTGGGCTAGGCTAGTACATACAGCTCTTATGTTCCGCCAGTGAGGAGGTAATAGAGAAAAACGATACATAGTAAAGCATCTAGGAAAACAGCAAGGTTCAACAAAAATCAATTTCTTCTATCTGAGGCTATGTATCTTTTGTTTAAGCTGGCTTTTATGTTGTTACATTGACCAAAACCAAGGTAGGAAATTAATAGCACAGTTCTTTCATTCATACATACCATGAGCCATGAATCAGTGCCATGTAAGGGAAAGCACAAATCAACAAGCTGTTGACTGTTGTATTATACAGCCCAGGCAGCCAGACACAAATAAAGTTCTTTGTATATTCATTCCCAAATACCATTTTTGGTAGGGTTTCTGCAGGCTGACTTCAAATCCACTCTTGGGAAGTTACAATATGTTGGTATTTGTGTTACCAGCCCTCTCCTTTTCACTGTAAAATGCTGAAGATCAAATTCTCCCTCCCAAACACTAATGCAGTGTGAAACCACAACACTGGGGGCTATGGGTGGGAAGGAAAAAGAAAAGCAAGAGCACACAACAGCTGTTTAAGACCCCCTCTGGAGAATTCCTTTTAAATTCTGTTTGATAAAGCCTGAAAGCCCCGCCTACATCCCCAGTGCTTACATATCGATTTAAAACTGTAACGGAAATAAAGGACTTTTGCATGAGAAGAGAAAACATCCTCTCTAGCCTTGAACAGTGGAAAACAGATTCCTCCTTGTCACTTAATTTGGACTGCAGGCACAGAGATTCTTATACTTACATACAGTTTCTTGCAGCCAAGTCTCTGTGGACAAACTTTTTGCTTGCAAGGTATTTCATGCCTTTGGCTACTTGAAGACCAAAGCCAATAAGATCTTTTACAGTGGGGTTCTGTAATCAAAGAGAATTGGAAATGCATAAACTAAGCATTTACTGTTCTAGCTATGATCTCAGAATTATGAAATGTTTATAAGAATGACCTTGTTTCAAATAATAACTTGTGCCCTGTTGATAACAGCAATAATTTATTAAGTATCTGTTATTTGCAAAGTACCATGCTAGATGTTTTTATAAACTTTGGCTAATCCTTATACACTCACGTCTGTGATATGGGCTCTATTTTCCAGATGGGGAACTGGAGGTGTGTTAAAATGTAGGTTTTATTATTATTTAGGTATGGTAAGGCCAGCAGATGGGAACAATTGCCAGCGAAAAGGCTGTTACTCACAACTCCCAAGGGGAGGAGGCATGCCACGTCATACAAGGCCACTCAGGGAAGTACCAGGGTTGGTTAAGGAGGCAGAGAGGGAGCAAGGGGAAAACATAAGCAAGAGTCTGTATTGTGGTTTCTGTGGGAAGGAATGGGTGAAGCAGAGGAAGCAGGCTTAGAATTGGCTGGTTTGAATAACTTCAGTGGGCGCTGGGGTATAGGGACTGTCCCTAGTAGTCTGGTACCTGGTCTTGAAGTGATTAGGGCAGGTGGATAGTGTCCCAGAGTGTGAGAGCACTTTAAAGGAGGTGGCTGGGGTATGGGCTCTGGAGTGGTTGGTTTGGTGATGAAAGGCATGCTCTTTGAAGGTGAGTTGTTTAATACCACTGGGAATTTGCTAGTCCTGGGAGGGGCAGTCTCTCCAGGGTCAGCATGTCCCCACAAGTCAGAGCATCAAAAATACATGGTTAATACAGGAAGTTCCCAGAAAAATAAATCACCCCAAACCACTCAGATGCTAAGTTGTGGAGTTAGGGTTTTAACCTAAATCTGTTAGACTCCAAAGCCCACACTGTAGTGAAATCAATCACATCAGAAGCCCTCCTACTGGTACTGAAGCACCAGTGGCTTGGACCCACACAGAGAACAGGAAATCTCATTCTCTATAAGCTCAACACACAAAATTGTATGGACAGGGTAATGCCTTTAGTACCTATGAGAAATGTATCTGAAATCACATAGATGTCACTGTGGCTGATAGCCCTACTGGTGCCTGGCCATCAGGAACAGGGTATCTCTTCTTCAGCAGCCACTGTGGAGTTTGTGAACTTAAGAGGCAGACAGTGCGGACTCTGAAAGGAGGGTTACAGCCTTCCTTAATGCATACAGCATGTGGAGAGGCCATTTCGTGTGTTTTAGGCGTCTCTAAGACATATCTGTTAGTGGTTGTAATAAGTATAGACTCCTTGGACTATAAAAGGCCATGGTACTGTATAGTAGGAAATCTCTATCATGCTTTAACCCTGGGGGAATAATACCTGGAGAAGGTGGCATATCCAACCAGATGAACTCATCAGGGTAATGGCAAGAGTTAGAGTGGAAAAGTGGGTATGGTAAGGCCAAAGCTTTGTGCTTTGTAAGGTAAATTCATCTTATTTGCAAAAATTCACTGCCAGGGAATATTTTATTCTTTTGACTGAATGCAAAATATTTCTTTACTGTCCTAGAGCTTATTTCCTCCGAGAACCTGACCCCATGTTTATGAAGCTGTTGATCAATAGTAAAGCTACTCCATAACTCCCAAAGAGGCCTGATCACAGGAGCCAAGAAGCAGCCAGGGGCCATCTGTGACTTCAGTTCTGGAGACTCCTTCTTCCTTCCCTGGTCCTGTTCTGGCCATTGATTGCTCAGCCTTTAGGAACTAGCATAAACGTCACTTAGAAAACCCTCATTTGCAAGCATCTAAGAACCTCTTTTGTAACCCTGAGCTCATTCATTCAACAAATATCTCCTGAGAGTCTATGTGCCGAACACTATTTTAGGTGTTACTGCTATAGCAGTGAACAAAATACACAAAATTAGCTACCCTCATGTGCTTGAATTCTAATGGGATGTGTGTGTGTGTGTGTGTGTGTGTGTGTGTGTGTGTATACATATATTATTTATTTATTGCCTAGTAGAGCACTGTTCAATAGAAATATAACACAAGCCACATATGTAATTAAAATTTTTCTAATAGTCACATTAAAAAATTAAAAAGAAACAAGCAAAATTAATTTTCACAACGTTTTTCAACCCAGCACATCTAAAATATCATTTCAACATGTAACCAGTATAAACAATTATTGATGAGATATTTTACTTTCTTTTTTTATACTAAATATTCAAAACCTGGGATGTATTCTATACTTACAGCACATCTCAATTTGGACTAGCCACATTCACGTGTGGCTTGTGGCCACAGTATTGGATAACTCAGGCTTAGTGTATGATATGAGGGTAAGTGTGATGAAGAAAAACAAAGCAGGGGAGAGGAGCAAGAAAGAAGGCATGAGGGTGTGGTGGTCAGCTGCAACTTCAGACAGGTCAGGGAAGCTTCATTTTGAAGATGACATTACGGCAAAAAGCTGAAGTTGATGACTGAGATATGTGGATATTTTGGGGAAGAGTAGTCCAGGCAGAGAGAATAGCAAGTGCAAAGGTCCTGAGGTAGAAGAGTGGGTGGCAAGTTTGAAAAATAGTAAGAGACCCATTTATAATTAATTTTCAATGTATTTCTTCCTTCTAAGGTTAAAACTCCTTGAAAGCTGAGGCTCTTTCTGGCTCTACGTCTCCTGTGTGGTGCTTTTTCTGGCATATAGTAGGTACTCAAAGATGAGTACCTATCCAGCAGATGGTACAGCAAGGATATTGCAGTGCAGGTAAGAATCACTGCCCCCAGGAGACCCTTCTAAGTATCACTATCTTCCTACTAGGATAGAGGATTTTGAGGAACCAGCGAATTGAATTGGCCTCTGTCCGTTTGAATGGTGCTAACATTTTATATGTGCTTCTTTGGCTAAAAGCTTTTAAAAAGGTTCAAAACAGGCACATTTTGGAAGGCTCGCTGGCTTACAGCTAGTTCATGAGTTAGTAAGTTTGGTAATATACTTACGTGAGTCTCATTTCTAATGAAATTTCGAAGATCCCCATGTTTCATGTATGGTAGGACCACCAGTGGAGACCCCTCACTTCGAAGGCAGATTCCCAAGAGCGAGAGAACATTGGGATGACTAAAATCTTTCATGATGATTCCCTCGGTCAGAAATTGGGAAACTTCTCCTATGTCAGTGATTCCTGAGAAAGCCAGCAGTGGAGACATTAACTTCATTACAGGGACAATGATTACTTTGTCAAGTTCAGAGAGGGAGAGCAATGGAATGTAAAACCATTGGGCTACATCTTGCCCTGATGCCTTATCATCAGAGTGTTTCTTTACAATACTTCTGAGTGAATGATGTCACCTGTGCTGCACTTTTTTTTTTTTTAATTTTATTTTTGGCTGCGTTGGGTCTTCATTGATGCGTGCGGGCTTTCTCTAGTTTTGGCAAGGAGGGGCTGCTCTTCATTGCGGTGCGCAGCCTTCTCATTGTGGTGACTTCGCTTGTTGTGGAGCATGGGCTCTAGGTGTGCGGGCTTCAGTAGTTGTGGCATGTGGGCTCAGTAGTTGCGGCGCACGGGCTTAGTTGCTCCACGGCATGTGGGATCTTCCCGGACCAGGGCTCGAACCTGTGTCCCCTGCGTTGGCAGGTGGATTCTTAACCACTGCACTACCAGGGAAGTCCCTGTGCTACACCTTTAAGTCACCACCTGCACCCGTTTTTGTAAGAGTCTAGCAATCTGTTTGTCTCATGCAGAACCATAGTTTGTCTCTTACAGAAAAGGGAGAGGGAAGCAGGGCAGTCCATTTCTGTAGTGATTGTCTAGGGCAGGGGTTGGCAAACTTTTCTATAAAGGGCCAGATAGTAAATATTTTTGGCTTTGTAAGCCTTATGGTCTCTGTTGCAAATACTCAACTCTTGCCATTGCAGCGCAAAAGCAGCCACAGACAATAGTGGCTGAGTCTCAATAAACTTTATTTATGAAAACAGGCAGCAGGCCATAGTTTTCCAATCCCTGGAGTAGGAAGATTTGAAGACCAAACGTTGTCTATGGTATCTAAGTAGACTATTTTGTTATAATAGTTTTTAATCATTTCCAGATAGAGATCCCGAGGGCATGACAATAGTCAGCACTAATAAAGAGTTAACAACCTTTAATTTATTAATCTGATTAGTATCAGTGTCAGTGATGATATTCTTCTACAAATGCAATGCATTCCAAGACCGGGAAGTCCATCTGGACCAAACAGAGATCAGCACACACCAGGGACAGAGAAAGATTTCTTGGCATTAGGACTGTTCTGAGTACAACTGGCAGTGGTGCTCTTTAGTGAGGCAAACTTATTGACAATTATACTTAAGCCATCACAGTTTGTAGTTAGATTTCATGTAAACTGTCCCTTTAATTACCTTGTGGTTAGACTTTCAAAAAAATGAACCATACAGAACACTGCTCAGCGTGGAGATTTATGTTTAAAAAAGCTGAAATATTTCTGGCAATAATGTATCTTGTAAGAAAACCTTTCACGTGTGCATTGAAAGTTTATTAATTCCAATATAAATCTGTAATATATCTTGTTAACATTTTTTCAGGCTGCCTCAAACTATGAGCAGAAACTTAGAAATGGGAGTAGAAAAGGCAAGCACACTGACTTGACATGTGAGACCTGTCAGCAAAGGTGGAGCCAGGAAAGCTCTAGTATGAGGAGTACATTGGGTTGTACAAGATAGTAATTTATGCCATAATTATGGCTCTGGGTCATTAATAAAGTCTTAGTTTATGTCTGGAAGCATTCCGTGTTTCTTTTCTCTTTTTTTTAAGCAAAGTTTAATAACATGCATACACGGGAGAGACCCAGGAAAACTGAGTAATTCCAGCATTCCCTGCTTCTTAAAAAGAGTATGCATTCCATTTTAAAAAGATTTTCTCAATAGCAGATAATATTAAAAAAATATATGTCTAGCACTAAAAGAGGGTAAGTATCACTTGTTAAGGAAGTTCATTTATGTGGAATACCTCATTCACCAAAAATGTGGATAAACGAGATATTACCACATTTACAATTTTTCAATTTTCTCCGGGCATATTTTTTTCCTGTTTTCTTATTTCATTTTTTATCTTTTTGATGGAAGTCATGGTTAAAAAATAATTATAGTAATGTCTCTGGGTAAAATGAGTCATTATTACTGTATGGGCCAACATGCTTCCCATAGTTTCCATAAATATCACTTGCAAAACAAATATTATAAGCCAAACATATTTAAATGATACTTAGGCTCATCCAAGAACCTCATTTCTCCTTCATTCTTACTTATGAGGGCTCTGAGGGATAATTTCTGAGGAAATATTTCAATAAGAATTTTTAAAAATAAATTTATTTTTATATATATATATTTTTTAAATTTTTGGCTGCATTGGGTCTTCGTTGCTGTGTGTGGGCTTTCTCTAGTTGTGGCCAGTGGGGACTGCTCTTCATTGCAGTGTGCGGGCTTCTCATTGCGGTGGCTTCTCTTGTCGTGGAGCACGGCCTCTAGGCGCGTGGGCTTCAGTAGTTGTGGCTGCAGGCTCTAGAGCACAGGCTCAGTAGTTGTGGCTCGTGGGCTTAGTTGCTCCGCGGCATGTGGGATCTTCCCAGACCAGGGCTTGAACCCGTGTCCCCTGCACTGGCAGGCAGATTCTTAACCACTGCCCCACCAGAGAAGTCCCATCAATAAGAATTTAGATCAAACGAATTTTCAGGATTAGATCCATAATTCCAGCAGTTGCTGATTTTTCCACAAGGGAAAGTGTAAATCAACATTTTATTATGAACTATTTATTAGTTTGCAAACCACAAAAGTGTACTCCACTGTTAAATAAAATATAACTTACTATTCAAGGATTTCACAGCACAGTGAATTTTCTTATCATCATTGTCCAACAAAGTCCCATGATATACACACCCGAAATGTCCTACATGAAAGACGGAACTTGGTTAGTGCCACATTACTTTTAATTGTGCAATATTATTTATCAAGCTCTTCATGATCTTCATTTCTCTTTTTTTCCTACATGGAAAAAAAGTGCATTGTTTCTTATGCTTTTGATAAACGATACCACTATATGTGTGTGTTTGTGAAATATGTATATGTAATATATTTCACCCAAAGATACAAGAAATATGATTATTTAATACATGGTAAATATTTAGGTGATGTAACTGTTATTAAAGGTTAACATAATAAAATATTCAACCACAGTGGAACCACTGAAAACAGGAGTAACATCTGCCTTGTAAAAGAAACATTATTTTTAAGGATCAAATAACATCTTTTAAATATGAAAATGAAGTTTTACCCACATAAAGAAATACAATAAAAGAAGCTCCCTATATTCCAATAAACTGAAATGAAATAAAAATGTCACCATTAGAAATAAGATTAGCATTATAGAATAAGGATTTCCCCCTTTAGTCACCGGTTAGTATGTAATCCAGGTTGGCAGAAACTGAAAGGCAATCACCCAAATGAAGCAAATTCACTCTGAGTCATTTCATCTAGTTCTCTGGCTCTAGCCACATCACTTTCCCAATGGTAGCCTTTCATCCAGTGGCAGTAATTTTCCCCAGAGGTGCCAAATGTCTGATAGCTGTGTAAGTCATTAATTAAGCTGTCCAGCTGGCCAAGACCCCCTGAGTGCCTAGCATGTGAGTGTTGGGCATTAGTCTACTCTCTTGTAATGCAAAGATGACTAAATAAATGCTCTTGAGGGCTCACGTTCTACTGGGGAAAGCATATAAATAAATAATAGCTAATATTTATAGAATCATTCATGATTATTACTTTATAAGAGAGATAATTACCATTTTTAGCACCTTTCATGATAAAATACTAGTTTTACAATATGTAGAATTAGAACATAATTAGTGAAGCCACACACTCTAAAACTGGTACAATTACTAGGATTTATAGGCTCGTAAAATAACTATATATTACTCTGATGTGAAACACGTTTGTTAACAGTGAAGCTGCTATTTCGGAAGGGGAGCATGCTAAGGATTAAAATCTGGAGTATGTGATAGAGGAATGTGTTGATGCTTTCACAGGAAAATGGGAAGGCCTCGTGAACACAAAAGGCAAGTTGTCCCATCAGCTTCTTCTGCATCATGCTGGCTGATGTCTCTGCTACCTCTTGCAACGCATAGTGAATAAAGAGGGATCAGAGGCCATTCAGTATTAAAGGTAAAAGCTTTTTAGAAAAAAAGGGAAGAGTGGAGTTCTTTTCCTGGCTTCCGGTTGGTTTCTTTTCCTGCTCAATATTTCCTCAAATACTGTATACGCTAGCTGTTATTGCTGCTCTGGCTGGCTTATTACAAATATTCATTCCTCTTTGTATAAAGAAATTGGAGTGCATTGTAGAGATGATGTATGTTGCTTCAGAGCAAGGGCAGGCTATAAATTCCCTGTCTTCTGATGCTGTCCAGCAGTATACAAACTGCTATAAACCAGGACTTCATAGAGTTAGTCACTATTCTCAGGGTAGAGAAAGACTGGAAGGAGATAGGAGTAAAAATATTGGAACTTAACAGAATGATTTTTAGAAGGAAGTAAAAGGCACGTTTCAAGAAATTACAGTTGTCATTATGAAAAAGGCGAGGAAGGAATGATTTATTTCTAATATGTTTGGGAGATTATCAAGTAGTCTCCATGCACAGGGGCAAATCCCCATGGATGTGATTTGCAGGGCTGTATGTCTGCAGAACAGAAATCAAGTGCACTTGTTATCACTGCTCTGTCAGTTGCTTTCACCATTGTCTAATTCCTAATCTGCAAAGGCAGAAGATAAAATGCTTACTGGAAAATCGTGTTTAACAAAAAGCTGAGTGGAAATACTTACCTCTTCCTATGACTTCATTGAAATGCACAATCAGGCTGCTTGGCCCAATCACTACGTGCTGAACTGCCTGGACCAGCTCTGGATTTAGAGCACTGAGGTCAATGTGACCTGTGCTGCACTTTTTTTTTTTTTAATTTTATTTTTGGCTGCGTTGGGTCTTCATTGATGCGTGCGGGCTTTCTCTAGTTTTGGCAAGGAGGGGCTGCTCTTCATTGCGGTGCGCAGCCTTCTCATTGTGGTGACTTCGCTTGTTGTGGAGCATGGGCTCTAGGTGTGCGGGCTTCAGTAGTTGTGGCATGTGGGCTCAGTAGTTGCGGCGCACGGGCTTAGTTGCTCCACGGCATGTGGGATCTTCCCGGACCAGGGCTCGAACCTGTGTCCCCTGCGTTGGCAGGTGGATTCTTAACCACTGCACTACCAGGGAAGTCCCTGTGCTACACCTTTAAGTCACCACCTGCACCCGTTTTTGTAAGAGTCTAGCAATCTGTTTGTCTCATGCAGAACCATAGTTTGTCTCTTACAGAAAAGGGAGAGGGAAGCAGGGCAGTCCATTTCTGTAGTGATTGTCTAGGGCAGGGGTTGGCAAACTTTTCTATAAAGGGCCAGATAGTAAATATTTTTGGCTTTGTAAGCCTTATGGTCTCTGTTGCAAATACTCAACTCTTGCCATTGCAGCGCAAAAGCAGCCACAGACAATAGTGGCTGAGTCTCAATAAACTTTATTTATGAAAACAGGCAGCAGGCCATAGTTTTCCAATCCCTGGAGTAGGAAGATTTGAAGACCAAACGTTGTCTATGGTATCTAAGTAGACTATTTTGTTATAATAGTTTTTAATCATTTCCAGATAGAGATCCCGAGGGCATGACAATAGTCAGCACTAATAAAGAGTTAACAACCTTTAATTTATTAATCTGATTAGTATCAGTGTCAGTGATGATATTCTTCTACAAATGCAATGCATTCCAAGACCGGGAAGTCCATCTGGACCAAACAGAGATCAGCACACACCAGGGACAGAGAAAGATTTCTTGGCATTAGGACTGTTCTGAGTACAACTGGCAGTGGTGCTCTTTAGTGAGGCAAACTTATTGACAATTATACTTAAGCCATCACAGTTTGTAGTTAGATTTCATGTAAACTGTCCCTTTAATTACCTTGTGGTTAGACTTTCAAAAAAATGAACCATACAGAACACTGCTCAGCGTGGAGATTTATGTTTAAAAAAGCTGAAATATTTCTGGCAATAATGTATCTTGTAAGAAAACCTTTCACGTGTGCATTGAAAGTTTATTAATTCCAATATAAATCTGTAATATATCTTGTTAACATTTTTTCAGGCTGCCTCAAACTATGAGCAGAAACTTAGAAATGGGAGTAGAAAAGGCAAGCACACTGACTTGACATGTGAGACCTGTCAGCAAAGGTGGAGCCAGGAAAGCTCTAGTATGAGGAGTACATTGGGTTGTACAAGATAGTAATTTATGCCATAATTATGGCTCTGGGTCATTAATAAAGTCTTAGTTTATGTCTGGAAGCATTCCGTGTTTCTTTTCTCTTTTTTTTAAGCAAAGTTTAATAACATGCATACACGGGAGAGACCCAGGAAAACTGAGTAATTCCAGCATTCCCTGCTTCTTAAAAAGAGTATGCATTCCATTTTAAAAAGATTTTCTCAATAGCAGATAATATTAAAAAAATATATGTCTAGCACTAAAAGAGGGTAAGTATCACTTGTTAAGGAAGTTCATTTATGTGGAATACCTCATTCACCAAAAATGTGGATAAACGAGATATTACCACATTTACAATTTTTCAATTTTCTCCGGGCATATTTTTTTCCTGTTTTCTTATTTCATTTTTTATCTTTTTGATGGAAGTCATGGTTAAAAAATAATTATAGTAATGTCTCTGGGTAAAATGAGTCATTATTACTGTATGGGCCAACATGCTTCCCATAGTTTCCATAAATATCACTTGCAAAACAAATATTATAAGCCAAACATATTTAAATGATACTTAGGCTCATCCAAGAACCTCATTTCTCCTTCATTCTTACTTATGAGGGCTCTGAGGGATAATTTCTGAGGAAATATTTCAATAAGAATTTTTAAAAATAAATTTATTTTTATATATATATATTTTTTAAATTTTTGGCTGCATTGGGTCTTCGTTGCTGTGTGTGGGCTTTCTCTAGTTGTGGCCAGTGGGGACTGCTCTTCATTGCAGTGTGCGGGCTTCTCATTGCGGTGGCTTCTCTTGTCGTGGAGCACGGCCTCTAGGCGCGTGGGCTTCAGTAGTTGTGGCTGCAGGCTCTAGAGCACAGGCTCAGTAGTTGTGGCTCGTGGGCTTAGTTGCTCCGCGGCATGTGGGATCTTCCCAGACCAGGGCTTGAACCCGTGTCCCCTGCACTGGCAGGCAGATTCTTAACCACTGCCCCACCAGAGAAGTCCCATCAATAAGAATTTAGATCAAACGAATTTTCAGGATTAGATCCATAATTCCAGCAGTTGCTGATTTTTCCACAAGGGAAAGTGTAAATCAACATTTTATTATGAACTATTTATTAGTTTGCAAACCACAAAAGTGTACTCCACTGTTAAATAAAATATAACTTACTATTCAAGGATTTCACAGCACAGTGAATTTTCTTATCATCATTGTCCAACAAAGTCCCATGATATACACACCCGAAATGTCCTACATGAAAGACGGAACTTGGTTAGTGCCACATTACTTTTAATTGTGCAATATTATTTATCAAGCTCTTCATGATCTTCATTTCTCTTTTTTTCCTACATGGAAAAAAAGTGCATTGTTTCTTATGCTTTTGATAAACGATACCACTATATGTGTGTGTTTGTGAAATATGTATATGTAATATATTTCACCCAAAGATACAAGAAATATGATTATTTAATACATGGTAAATATTTAGGTGATGTAACTGTTATTAAAGGTTAACATAATAAAATATTCAACCACAGTGGAACCACTGAAAACAGGAGTAACATCTGCCTTGTAAAAGAAACATTATTTTTAAGGATCAAATAACATCTTTTAAATATGAAAATGAAGTTTTACCCACATAAAGAAATACAATAAAAGAAGCTCCCTATATTCCAATAAACTGAAATGAAATAAAAATGTCACCATTAGAAATAAGATTAGCATTATAGAATAAGGATTTCCCCCTTTAGTCACCGGTTAGTATGTAATCCAGGTTGGCAGAAACTGAAAGGCAATCACCCAAATGAAGCAAATTCACTCTGAGTCATTTCATCTAGTTCTCTGGCTCTAGCCACATCACTTTCCCAATGGTAGCCTTTCATCCAGTGGCAGTAATTTTCCCCAGAGGTGCCAAATGTCTGATAGCTGTGTAAGTCATTAATTAAGCTGTCCAGCTGGCCAAGACCCCCTGAGTGCCTAGCATGTGAGTGTTGGGCATTAGTCTACTCTCTTGTAATGCAAAGATGACTAAATAAATGCTCTTGAGGGCTCACGTTCTACTGGGGAAAGCATATAAATAAATAATAGCTAATATTTATAGAATCATTCATGATTATTACTTTATAAGAGAGATAATTACCATTTTTAGCACCTTTCATGATAAAATACTAGTTTTACAATATGTAGAATTAGAACATAATTAGTGAAGCCACACACTCTAAAACTGGTACAATTACTAGGATTTATAGGCTCGTAAAATAACTATATATTACTCTGATGTGAAACACGTTTGTTAACAGTGAAGCTGCTATTTCGGAAGGGGAGCATGCTAAGGATTAAAATCTGGAGTATGTGATAGAGGAATGTGTTGATGCTTTCACAGGAAAATGGGAAGGCCTCGTGAACACAAAAGGCAAGTTGTCCCATCAGCTTCTTCTGCATCATGCTGGCTGATGTCTCTGCTACCTCTTGCAACGCATAGTGAATAAAGAGGGATCAGAGGCCATTCAGTATTAAAGGTAAAAGCTTTTTAGAAAAAAAGGGAAGAGTGGAGTTCTTTTCCTGGCTTCCGGTTGGTTTCTTTTCCTGCTCAATATTTCCTCAAATACTGTATACGCTAGCTGTTATTGCTGCTCTGGCTGGCTTATTACAAATATTCATTCCTCTTTGTATAAAGAAATTGGAGTGCATTGTAGAGATGATGTATGTTGCTTCAGAGCAAGGGCAGGCTATAAATTCCCTGTCTTCTGATGCTGTCCAGCAGTATACAAACTGCTATAAACCAGGACTTCATAGAGTTAGTCACTATTCTCAGGGTAGAGAAAGACTGGAAGGAGATAGGAGTAAAAATATTGGAACTTAACAGAATGATTTTTAGAAGGAAGTAAAAGGCACGTTTCAAGAAATTACAGTTGTCATTATGAAAAAGGCGAGGAAGGAATGATTTATTTCTAATATGTTTGGGAGATTATCAAGTAGTCTCCATGCACAGGGGCAAATCCCCATGGATGTGATTTGCAGGGCTGTATGTCTGCAGAACAGAAATCAAGTGCACTTGTTATCACTGCTCTGTCAGTTGCTTTCACCATTGTCTAATTCCTAATCTGCAAAGGCAGAAGATAAAATGCTTACTGGAAAATCGTGTTTAACAAAAAGCTGAGTGGAAATACTTACCTCTTCCTATGACTTCATTGAAATGCACAATCAGGCTGCTTGGCCCAATCACTACGTGCTGAACTGCCTGGACCAGCTCTGGATTTAGAGCACTGAGGTCAATGTGGACAGTATTTTGCAGTAATGGACTGGATATATCAGAGTCCCCACTAGTTAGGATGGGGGATAGGTCTGTCAGAGGATACTGCACTTGTCTGCATGACCCATTCTGAGATGAGTTAGGAAACTGGTCTGCAAGATAAAGCAAAATTATTAGAAACAACAGTGAAACCTCACTTAGTGGGGACTGCAACAGGGGCAGCAAATTGAATTAATAACAAAACCAAATTTTAAATTTAAATTTAAAGAAATGATGGTTGTATCATTGAATGAGGCTAGGAAAAACCTTTACAAAGAAATTGGTTTAATAAAATGATAAATTGGGAAAAGATACAGGTATGCGTGTGTGTGTGTTTAAAAAAAATTAATGATTTTCTTGTAAGTATATTAAGTGGTAACTTTGAAAGCTTGTTTTCCCTCTTCATTTCCTTAGACATTTCTCTTTTTATGTATAGCAAAAAGCCAAGTTTGAGATTTGTTTTTTAATATACTATATTCTTAAGAATGCAAAGAAGCAAAAGTAGTCAAGCAACTGCCTGGCTCCCACAAAAATCCAACTCAACTATAAGAAAATGAAAAAAGAGGCCTTTTGAGAGACTAGTGTTTATTAATGGAATGAATTAGTATTGCTCAAAACCTATGTGGATTCCTGGTCAATGAAAAGTATGTAAAGTGAAATATTATATATCTATATCTCTCTATATAAATATATACACATACACACAAATGACTAGAAATATGCAATGGCTAAAATTTCAGAACTGAAAGCTTTTCACATTCGTGGTAAGTTCTCCATACTGTGGTGGTGGCAGCAGATCTAGTGTTATCACTCTTTAGAGAAAGCAGATTAGAATTGGGTTAGTGTGCCATTCTCATTGCTTAGTTGAGGACACTTGGAAAGGGATCAGATCAGCATTCCTTGTAAGCTGATCTTTATAACCAAAACTGTAAGAGCCTCAAGCAAGGTTCCCTTTTTCTAGGTTACACTTTTCCATTTCAGGGGTAGGGAATTATGGGGCTGAGAATACATTTCTTAATGCCAGATAAGGCAAAAAAGCCACCAGTTGCTTCGCCCTTTCCAATGGGAATGCATACATGTCAAGGAGAGGGCATTATACTGGCAGCAACTGACTTGAAGACAAACTAGGCTGGGTATTGAAATGTATTAGTATATAACACAGGGAGAGGGGAGAGGTTTATGAGGGGGTCCCAATTAGCACCAAAAGAAAATATTGTTTGTTTGCAAAGGAGCAGGAAAATCAGAACTTAAGAGAGGGTCATTAAAAAGAAAGTTGATCGTATCCTAACTATTCCTAAGCCCACTTAAACATGTTTAGTATCTGCCACATTGGAAGTTTGGTTAATACATCAATTTGGCCAGAGCAGTAAATTTCAACAGTGGTTCCAGAAAAGCTTTGGGACCACCTGTAGTTATAGTAATCACTAGCTGGAAATGAGACAGATGCAACCTTAAAAGAAGGATGTAGAACATCAGGGGAGTGCTTGAGATGTTGGATGGGTGAGGGAAGGAAGGAGCCTAGCTGGGTGTCTGTTCCTTTAATTCCAGAGTCAGGGTTTCCAAACCTTTCCTAGGGGATGGAAATGCAGATGAACCTCTCTAAACTCAGTTCCTTTGCCTTCACTTCTCAAACCTTTGCACCTAGAGATCAGGGTTCTAAATTTTCAGAGGTGCAGAGATTAAGGGAAATCCTTGATGAGGCACAGGAAAAAATCCTCTGGCATAGAAATTGTACTGACCTTTGGGCTAAGTTCAAACATGCACACAAACCAATTTAAACCATCAGTGCGTGATTCTGGTCTGACACACGGAAAATTCTAGGTCTGCATGAAAGACTGATAAGGATGCTGTCCCCACCGCACACAGAGAGAGAAGCTCTGTAGGTGCCTCTTTATTAGGTGCTTGCTGTGCATTTCCTCATTCTTCCCTCTGGATAACTTTCTTTTGCCTATTTTATTTTTCCATGTCTCCAAGGAGTAGGTTCAATGTAGGAAAGAGGATGAAACTCAAGTTTCTTAGCAATGATGACAGAGGTCTTGTGAGTAATGAGGTTGAAGGAAGATTAAATATGCTTCTTTAAAAAAATTACTTGTGAATTTTAAAGATCTCAAATTAGAGCCATTAAATGTGAATATAAAATAATAAACAGATATAAATTTCAAAACTATAAACTGGATTTGATTTGTCCATGTTGTTAAGGGCTTGGATTCTTAAAGGTAAAGGGAGTCATGTGGGAAAAGACAATATTAACAGTGTCTATAGAACATCTCTATAGAACTAACATAAACTTGAAAAAGTAAGAGGCAGTAAGTGTTGAAAAAGTTAAAATGTTAAGTGCCTCATTGCTCTTGTACTTGTTTTGATGAGCAACTTCTAAGTTTTGCAGTATCCTCAACTGTCTGTGACTCATTTTATTTATCCAGTGGTAAATATTCAACCAGGGAAATGCTTGTACTTGACTCACGTCCTGTAACTTCTAAAGATAATGGAGCAGATACAATACAGACATTTTGCTTTTACCAGGAGATTTTAAATAAAACAATGTGAAATGCTCTGGCTAATCTGACAATTATTAGGTCTAATGTTTTGCAAAACAGATGATGTTAACCCTCCCTTTTAAATAGCATAATTGAAGGTTTTTATTGGATAAGACTCAAAATATATTCGTCTTGGGATGCTGTGGTGTAAAAGGCTGAGTACTAACAGTTCATTGAGAATCCTTCAAAGGAGGGCTAAAAGTATAATTTAAATGTCTGAGGATCAACAGGTAAAAAAATGTAGCTGTACCAACTTCTATTTCAATAAATATAAGTTTCCTATCTTAACTCTTCCTGGGTTGTTAAAGAGAGCTTCACAATTTCTTAGCATTGCACTCAGATGATAAACACCTTATCTTTGCTCAAATGATTTTAAAATGAACCTTTTTGTGAGAACAGAGCTTAAAGACTTTAAAAATCTCATATAATATGTAAATGAGTTCATTTAAAAATAAGAGCCGTGTAACTCTGTGTCAAATTAAATACTTCTTTGGCCAAAGGAGAGGTGAATACTTCTTTTATATTTTTATAAAAATATAAAGGCAAAACCAAAAATAAACAACAATGCCACAACCCACTGAGGTATATGTAGGGGTATTTCTCAGAACAATAAACTGAAGTATACCTTCTGGAAAAGTAGCTCGGTAGTCTACAGATTCATTTGAAACCATTTCTGTAGTTGGGCTTACACTTCGGGCACTTACAAGCCTATCCAAATGAGGAGTGTGTACTCTTGCATCATAGCGAACTAATTCACTCCCCAGATCTTAAAACAGAAAGAGAGAAAGAGCTCGTTAAAGACTTGGCTATCATGGTTCCCAGCAGACTTTGACCCAGTGACCAGAATTCATGGGTTTTATGGATTGCATAAGACCGCACACATGAATCTATGACAATTTTAAACTGTAACGACTGTATTCTTAAGGCAACTCCTTTAAAACAAACAATAACCAAAAAATGCACCTTTAATTTGCTTTCTCTTTTTCAGCCACAGGAAAAGCCCAAGTAATAATAAGAGTATTATTGATATTGAGACAACACCAACAATCAGTCCTGTGAAATTCTGATCTGGTTGAACTATCACTTTTCCAAGGACGGTTGAAGAAATTGCTTGCTTCCACTAAAAATGACAAATAAAAGTCAGAGTTTAGCCATGATAGATACAAAATACACTACACAGTTGAATCACTGTCTCCCTGGGCTCAAAATACTACCTGGTAATTACCGTTCTAGAAGTAGCATAATTGCCTTCAGAGTATTAAGACATTCCTCAATTCTGGTTCAGTGTTCATATAATTAGGGGCTACTAATCACTTAAGTACTTACATTATGCACTAAGCTGTTTGTACTTATAACTAGGTATTAGGTGGTAAAAAGATAAAAATTAGTCTCTGACCTTGAGGAACTGAAGTATGAAAGGGAGACAAATACAAAAATAAATGATTATAGTACACTATGATATGTACTGTAGAAGTATGAGCATATAGTAAGAAAAAGAGACAACAGGACATTAATTCTGTCCTGGAGGGTAGGGTAGAGGGCACAGGAGACTCCCCATAAGTAGTAATCATATTATTATTATGATGGGATAATAAAGTCTCAGAATATTTTTATTTCAGTTTTGATACATAGAAGAAGTCTTTGATGTTTCTTCCAGCTCTAACATGGTATGATTTTTAGGATTTCTGGTGCTTTTAATTCCAAACTCTGATCTCATGATTCAGCCTTCTTTGATTTTTTTTCATACATTCCCATTTCATAACTTTTTGGAAAACTTCAGGAACGCTTTAAAAATCACACATTCTTGGATAAACAAAATGTGGTATACCTATACAGTGGAATATTATCCAGCCTTATGTGGTGTATCTATACAGTGGAATATTATCCAGCCTTAAAAAGGAATGAAGTTCTGACACGTGCTACAAAATGGATCAACCTTGAAAACTTGCTAAGTAGAATAAGCCAGAGACAAAAGGACAAATATTATATATGATTTCACTTATACGAAATTTCTAGAGTAGGCAAATTCATAAAGACAGAAAGTAGGTTAGAGGTTACCAGGGGCTGGGGAAGAGGAGGGATTGTGACACTACTATTGAATGGTTCCAGAGATTCTGTTTAGGGTGATGAAAAAGTTTTGGAATTCGATAGTGGTGACGGTTGCACAACACTGTGAATGTAATTAATGCCACTGAACTGTACACTAAAAAATGATTAAAATGGCAAATTTTTTATGTATTTTACCATAATTAAAAAAATTAATAATGTAATATACCTAAAAACATTGAACTGTATACTTTAAATGTATAAACTGTATGGTATGTGAATTAATCTCAATAAAGCTGTTAAAAAAAAAAGAATGAAAAAAAAAATCACTCACTCTGGTTCCCAGTTATCTGATTTAGCTATTTACATGAAAAAAGTTACTGTAAAATAGTTTAATTCTTATTTTACTTCATCCAGTGCATACATATTCTTTTACTTATGGGTCTCTGCATTTGAGATCACCGTAGCGGGCAGTAGTGTGTTGGCTTTGGCCTCCTGGAGTGGTGAGAGGTGGGGAAAGGGCCCTATTGAATGTGTCCTTATCCCTCCTGAGAATTACAGAAAATTTCGGCAAGAACGTGGCATGATGGAGAGGAGCGTGGCCAGCAAGGCCTTTTGAGATCTACCCGTTGATGCTTGGGAAGGAGACAGTGCAACAAAAACCTCACTATTTCTAAAATAACAACTAAGAACCAAGGCTGAGCTGATAAGCTAAAGCCCCCAGACAAATGAGCTTTAATGATTTATTTCAAGCCTGCAAGTGACATAATTACGCTGGCATCTTTATTTACATCATGAGAGGAAAGCAGGAATCCCACCTCTATATTTAGTTCGCTGTTCAATTTCAGCAGGTCATTGGGGACCGTACATAAAACGGCTTCAGAATGTGACTGTATATTCTCACAGCTCTTATTTCCAACTTTTAACACTTCACCTTTAACTGCTTCAGGGTCAATATCGTTTCCCTGTAAGAAAAAAAGAAAAAGGAGCTTGTTAACATTTCACAGTTTTGCAGGAATGCAAACAGTTGTGAAGGAATATAAATATACTGCAAACACAGGCCATGTTGTTTACCAAGGCACATGATTTTCTGACACTCATTTTGATGGGGATTTGGATGGTTGAAAGACAGCATGACCATTTCAGGGTACTAATTAGTCAGGAATCATAGCATCTAGCTTTTCCATCAAATTGTATTTTAGAGAAAAGGACAGAGATTCTTGGTTCACACCCTTATGTCCAATGATGTCTTATTCATAATCACCTTATTAATGTTTTCAGGGGGTAGTGATGGTTGGCAAAAGGGAAACAATTTGGAGATTCGGTTGTTGAGCTGCCTGATGCAGGAATACTCAGCTTTGGCTTTAGTTTTAGAATCACACTGAGGACTTTATATAAAATACTGATGCCTGGGTCTCATCTCCAAAGATTTTGATGTAATGGATCTATGTCAATGTATTTCTTTTGTATTTGAGTTGGGCAGTTTCTTTTCATCCTTCTTGCATAGTTGAATCCTACACAAAAATGAATCCATTTTTAAAGAAATTCCTATAAGATGCCGTGTGACCCGTGTGATTTGAGAGCATGATTACATTATTTTGAACAATTATATAGTTACATGAGGGCTTTAAAAACATTGTTCAATTTGACATATTTAGTTAATTGAAGTCACCATTAGGCATTTAAAATATCACTGTTTTTTTGAAGAAACCAATAATTAGCCTTGGGAAAGAAGTGGTACAATTTCTCATATGAAGACTTAATGAGTATGGCTATTTATTTATTTATTATTTTAAAAATTTATTTATTTTATTTCTATTATTTATTTTTTGGCTGCGTTGGGTCTTCGTTGCTGCACATGGGCTATCTCTAGCTGCGGCGAGTGCAGCTACTCTTTGTTGCGGTGCGCGGGCTTCTCACTGCGGTGGCTTCTCTTGTTGCAGAGCATGGCCTCTAGGCGAACGGTCTTCAGTAGTTGTGGCTCGCGGGTTCTAGATCACAGGCTCCGCACTTGTGGCGCACGGGCTTAGTTGCTCCACGGCATGTGGGATCTTCCCGGACCAGGGCTTGAACCTGCGTCCCCTGCATTGGCAGGCGGATTCTTAGCCACTGCACCACCAGGGAAGTCCGAGTATGGTTATTTATTAAAAAGTCATTATTTTGAGGAGAGAGAGAGATATCAAAACATATTAGCATTTTTCTTAGGGACAAAGAGCAGCCAGTAACAACTACAGTACTGCTACTTTGTTTCCCACTTTGTTTAACATGACCTTTAATACTTGGCAAACTAGTTTTACATACATTGTCTCATATGGATCTCGATAGACTGCTAGGTCAAATATTATTCTCGGAAAAGAAGTTGGAAGAAAATATTTCTTTCTAACATGAATTTGGAGTTAAAAAAAATGGACATAGACAAACTCTATCCTTACGATATTTCTAGAGGCAGTATGTGTACTCCATTGAACCAGGTCAGCCCCACAGGGCAAGTCAACGTAGAAGCACATAAATCTAATAAGTCACCTTGGAGCTTCAAATGACAACTTGTTGGTTAGGACTGAGGAGGGCTAAGGCACTGGCTCACATACTGGAGGAAATTCAGGGAATGACAAAGGAAAGAGATTAAAGAGCTGGAGGGCTTGATTTATGAGGGAATGACTAAAACGTGTCTTGCTCGCTTAGATAATGATGAAGGCTGGGGGAAGGGATGAACATACTGCATTTACATTTCCAATACTCCTTCTTTTAGGCTCAGGGTTGCCTAGGATGTTGCATAAAAGCTTCTCTAAAACGAAAACAGGTCACAAAGCTGAACAATGAAACCTCTTTTCATTTGTGCCTACTAAGAAACGCATAATAATTAGTGACTTACATAAGAAATTAATATCAGCTTTATATGTATAGTGATTATTTTATTTTTTAAAAATTTATTTATTTTATTTATTTATTTTTGGCTGTGTTGGGTCTTCGCCGCTGTGTGCGGGCTTTCTCTAGTTGCAGCGAGCGGGGGCTCCTCTTGTGGAGCACAGGCTCTAGGCACGCGGCCTTTGGTAGTTGTGGCGCATGGGCTTAGTTGCTCTGTGTCGTGTGGGATCTTCTCGGTCCAGGGCTCGAACCCGTGTCCCCTGCCTTGGCAGGTGGATTCTTAACCACTGCACCACCAGGGAAGCCCTGTATAGTGATTATTTTAAAAGTTTACAATCCAAGATATCAAAAAACTGATACTGGAAGCCCACTACTATATAACAGGGGACCGAATCAGGAAAAAAAAAAAGGTATAGGCTGGTTTTTGTCATTTAAAATAAACATAGCTTTATCGAGCTATGGAAAAAAATGTTTATGTTTAGAAATTCTATTACGTACTTTTTATTATTTAATATTAGCTATTATTAAATAGTAGAACATATTTACAAAATTGGATTAGTTCTTCAGTCATTAAAACAGTAATACATAGGTTTTTAAATAAAGCAAAATAAAAGGAGCTTTCTGGTCTTTAATCTCCTACACCCATAGAGCAATTTAGAGTTATAATTATCTCATTTTATCCTGCAAAGACACTTCCCTGAGATAGGTATTATGGTCATTCCTGCTTTACACATTGAGAACTAAGGTTCAAGAAGGGACTTGGTCACGAAGCAAATCAATTCCATTTAATACAAAGCTACTTACCATCTACTACTGTGTGTTAGACAAAACTCTGGAATATAAAGATGAGTAAGAGTTTCTTCCTCTCACTGTAATGTTTAAATGAATATATTTCTAAAGTGAAAAACTGTTACTCCTCTGTCATATCAGGATGTCCCTTGTCCCTTTCCTCTGAACTCTGGCCAGGTATGACATGTTTCTATCTAGGACTCAGGCCTGGGAACTCATGTCTGAGCTGGTTACAGAGCAGAGCAGATAGGAGTGGAAGTGGGTATGATTTGAAAAATAGCATTATAACAGGCGGGGTCTTGCAAGTTTTCATGCCTCCAGGGGGCCACAATGTTGAGTCTGGGAAAGTCAGTTAAGGCCATGGAGGGGATGGTAGCAGGACTCAGTCAGGCCACGGTCCAGGGAGGCTGGTAATAGAAAGTTAGTGAGGTGGGGTGGTGGTGGAGGGACATTTACACTTTATCCAGAGGATATGAGCCCCCTCAGCTTGGGTACTAGGCCAAAGAACCATCACAGAAAGCTTCAAAACTAAGTCCACAGGACATTAACAGGCATTTGGGGAAAAAAGTTCCCAGGTCTTTTGAGAAAAGCTGGATGAACCAAAATTAAATTGGTTTCTTCACTGGCTACTTGGGGCACTGGGGTACCACAGGTGCTATGTGCCCTGGAATATGGGTTTTTTCCCCCACAGAATGCATATTAAAGTGTGTAGCACAGGGAGATACAGTTGACCCCTGAATAACGTGGGGGGTTAGGGGCACTGACCCCCATGCAGTTGAAAATCCACGTATAACTTCACAGTCAGCCCTCTGTCTCTGAGGTTCTGTAACCACAGATTCAACCAACCATGGATCACGTAGGACTACAGTATGTATTTATTGAAAAAAATCCACGTATAGTGGACAGTTCCGTGCAGTTCAAACCTGTGTTGTTCAAGGGTCAACTGTACTAGTTTATGAGCACCATCAATAAGAATAGGTCTTGACACTGGGCCAAATGACCTCTAAGAAAAGAGCCCTTCATTTCTACCCTGTCTGGAGACAGAACTGGCCTCACGGTGGTTGTGAATGGGTTTGGGCCTACAATTGCAGGTATCTTAGTCAGAAGTGGGAGAAAGACAAAACTCTAGCTGGCTCTGGGCAGCAGGTAGACTGAGTTAGCTCAGAACTACTCTCCCTTCTAGATCCTTCTGATGCCCAGACACTGACACAGGCCTCTAACTGAGCTCTCAACCTTTGATCTTATGCTCCTAGTATCGTAGCCTGAGTCCCTGTTCCCTGACTTAGATGATCTTCCTGCTGCTTTTCCTGTTTTAGCCAACTTCTCCAAACTGGACTTCTCTATTACCATGTATATCGATCTATACGCTCCAGAATAAGATGAAGCCCCAGGGCAGTGTCAGACAGTCCTAGTTCCAGCATTAAATACTGTGCTTCTCTGGTTTCCATAAAATATGATCATGAACAAAAAGTCATATAAGATAATTAGGAAAAAATTCAGGGTTTCTTTCAACAGAATTGACTTTTAGATATTTTTAAAGAGTTTAGAGCTATTTCACTTAAAGGACTGTATAGCTATCCACGTACCATATGATAGAAAATTTCTCTATTATGAAAGGTATTTTGGTATACATGAAATGAAAGTTAATATGAAAGCCTTTGTAATATAGTGGAAAGAAGACCAAATTTGGAATCAAGAAATTTGAGTGTGAGCCCTAGTTATGCTGTTTGCTCCCTAGATGACCCAAAACAAATTACCTAATCTTTCTAAACCTCTGTTTACTTATCTATAAATGGGGATGATCATCACTGACCTCCCAACCTCACAAGTCCACATGAGCCTCAAATGAAACAACATATGTCAAAGTACTGTGTTAACTAAAATTCCACACAAATGTGAGCTGTTGTTGACATGAACACCGTACCTTAATGTGTACTCCTAAAGAGATGTCTACTTCTTTTTTTTTTCCTATAAATTTGTTTATTTTTTATTTTTGGTGGCATTGGGTCTTCGCTGCTGTGCACAGGCTTTTCTCTAGTTGTGGTGAGAGGGGGCTACTCTTCGTTGTCCTGTGTGGGCTTCTTGCGGTGGCTTCTCTTGTTGTGGAGCATGGGCTCTAGGCGCAGGAGCTTCAGTAGTTGTGGCTCGCGGGCTCTAGAGCGCAGCCTCAGTAATTGTGGTGCACAGGCTTAATTGCTCCGTGGAATGTGGGATCTTCCCGGACCAGGGCTCAAACCCGTGTCCTCTGCATTGGCAGGCGGATTCTTAACCACTGCGCCACCAGGGAAGTCTCGAGATGTCTACTTCTGATGACCACTGTCCACAGCTGGTGTCTAAGCCTTGGATATAAACTACCTCCCACATTAATGGGGTTTCTGATTAGTCCTGAGGAATGACTGATCCCTGATCTCTATTATGTTCTCTTGATCCAAACTTGGCTGACCCTCTTGGCCATGGTATAATCATTACACCAACTATTGACTAAGCCAATTCTCACAACTAGGGCTGGAAACTATCACAGTCTCTTTTTAGCCAAGGAATTCTTGTATGCATGGCTGCTTGAGGAGCACGAACTCTTCCTGGCAACAAGAAGCAAATCTCACTCTAAACACAATTCTCTCCATAGTGCTTTCACTGATGGAACACAAACATACTTCACATTCATGTTTTGAATGGTAATTGAACAAGCACAACATGAAATAAAATGGCACCCTTTCTTTTGATAAAAAACAGTTCACTGCTTGTCCAGAAGAGGCTTTTTCTTTTCTTTTCTCTTGCTTTATGTTTCTTTGTTTCTGCCCTCAGAGAGGCAGAGGTTTTAATGTGATCAACTTTAGAAATTGATAAAGGGTTAAATTGCTGTCACACAAAGATTCTCTTATACTAGATTTCCTCTTACACATACGTAAAATGGAATATGGGAGAAGACTGAATCATGACACCAAAATAGTCCCCCCAAACTGTTCCTTTTTTCCCCAGATTGCCACTCTGTGACATGACAGGTGCTAGACCCTTGTTAGAGAAAAGAGTCATTCTGTATATAGGCAAGAAGAGAAAGTCTCTTGTGTCTGTTTCCAGAGGCCTCTTGGGCCAGGTTGGGAACAGCATTGAAAGGCTGAGGATGATGTCAAATCATACTTTTCTTGGTCTAACAATTTTGTAGGACATTGAATAATGGGTATGTAATTTACAAAAAAGGAGTTTTCTCCTCCATATAAGACTGCTTGAAAGGGTAGATAAAGAACCATTCTTCTCTAATCCTTCCATCATAGATACAGGAACAGAAAAATAGAGTTTATCTGGGTGTAAAAATATTTGCAAATAAACCTTTGTTTTCATCAAGAAAAACCAAATGGATTCTTTCAAATGGCAAGCACAGTAATTGTTGAAAGCAAAAGGTCACACTAGATTAATTTTATTGAAAAAAAAAAAGAAGTGATAAAAGCTCTTTCTCCCTTTCTAAAACTAATTAAAGAAGCAGATGAAAGAACTCTGCTATGGTAAACATGCTGTTGGTTGAAGCAGGCTTCCATTTAATTTTACGCTGGGCTTGCTTAATTATTGTACAAAACACAATTGTGAGGTTAGTAAACTTGTATGAGTACTAACGTGTGCATGGGTTTGGCTGTAGATAAAATCTTGTTGAAAAAGCAGAAAAATTTTAGTAGAAACATATTCTTACTTAGATGGAGATGGTCTTTGGGAATTTATATTACATCTAAACAAGGACTATCGTATTACTTTGTGTTTGTTCATATTTGCATTCAGGCT
This sequence comes from Physeter macrocephalus, assembly GCF_002837175.3. Lineage (NCBI taxonomy): Eukaryota > Metazoa > Chordata > Mammalia > Artiodactyla > Physeteridae > Physeter > Physeter macrocephalus. The sequence goes on from NC_041218.1 coordinate 33,860,730, forward strand.
ATCTTTCAGGGGGAAAATTCTGCATGCCTAAAACATCATGTTGAAGCATAAATATTTTGTTGTTTCTAGAGACTGGGGCTACAGATAATTAAAGTTTTGATCATTTTGCCTCTTTTATTACTATTTGAAGTAAAAGTGACTGAAGCATCATAAAAGAGTTGTATTCTAGTCTTTGTTCTGTCACCATTTGATCACTTGTCAAACCACTTAACCTCTCTGGGTTTTAGTATTCTTTGCTTGCAACAGGCTGGGTTAGAAAAGATGATTTGTTATTGTCCAATCAAATTATATTTAGAGGCTAATATATTTCTGAGGTAGAGGAAATCCAGCTTCATTTATAAATCAGCTTAGAGATAACCACACCCAGATACAAAATTCCAAATTAGAAGGAAGTAAAGAACTACAATTGATGTGTTTACTTTCATGACTCTTACCTTTTATCTTATAATGAGCACATTTAGGTGTCCAGGGAAATATATAATGTTGGCAGAATAATACATCATAGGCAACTTTAATGGATTTGTGTCTCACATTTACTACTTTTTAATATATACACAAGAAAGAGTTTTTAAATGCTTCATTAAAAAGCAGTTCATGATTATACATACCTTTTAGTCTTCTGTCAAAAAGATTTGTTTCTCAGAGCTTAGATATTTGCCGATGTAGTAGAAGATAATGACCAAGTACAACAATTTTATTCACATAGCTATGAAGTCAATTAGGTGCAAGTTGATAATTTAAGAGATGATTTTAAGCATTTCTTACCTTAATTTCCAGTACATTTTCATTGCCTATTGAGATCATCACTGGCTTTTCAAAAGGCTTAAACACAGGATTATGTACATAAATGAGATCAAAGTATTTGGAATGGATCCCATCTAACATGAAAAAGGCTTTGGTTTTCAGGGGAAGTTGTAGGTTCAGCTGTTGTAGTGAAGGAGTTGTACAGCAGATTATCTCCGAATTAGAGCGATGCTGACATGCCTATAGTAAGACACAATTATCCACTGTAAACAGAACACAGCTTGACAACATCAAGAGCAACTTTCACATTTCACTGTTTCAGACAATCAATTGAAAATGTACAATTTTGAAAAAAATCTCCATTTAACTTCCTAATGTTGAAAAACACATTTCTGGAAACATGACAGATGTGATTCTCTAAACAACACAGTCTTTTTTTTTTTTTTTAACATCTTTATTGGAGTATAACTGCTCTACAATGGTTAGTGTCTGCTTCATAACAAAGTGAATCAGCTATATGTAAACATATATCCTCATATGCCCTCCCTCTTGCGTCTCCCTCCCTCCCACCCTCCCCATCCCACCCCTCTAGGTGATCACAAAGCATCGAGCCGATCTCTCTGTGCTATGCAGCAGCTTCCCACGAGCTATCTATTTTACATTTGGTAGTGTATACAGGTCATCTTATTAGTGTGTTTTAAGCTATCAATTACTGAGTGCCAGGTCCTGTGCAAAACACTTTAGTACAAGGTTGGTGTCATTTAATTCTCACAATAATCCTATGAGGTAGGTGCTACGATTACACACATAATTACAGATGAAGAAACTGAGCTTTTCGAGCTGATGTCATCAGACCAGGTCACAGAGCTCTGAGTGGCAAAGCAGGGAACATAAATCCTAGGCCACTGACCCTAAAATTCACATAACTCCCACAATGGATGGCTTCTTGCTCACTTTGTATTCTCTACTGATAAATCTTTTCCTATGCTATTTTACAAAGGCTCTGTTATTATTATTTCATGCCCTTTCATCTCTCATTTCAAATCTTCCCCTTTGTAATTCTGATTTATAGAAGTTTGGAAAATGTGGTTTCCTCTTGATTGTGCTTAGACTAAACCACCAACACAAAGTGGCACGTTTAAGGTTAAATGGTTGCATTTTTTCCCCCAAGGAAAGACAAACAAGCAACAACATCCCTCATATTTCCTTTTCTTTGACAAGTAGAGCTGGAGATAAAACAATTACTTATGCCCACAATAGAAAAAGGACTCAGGATATACATAAAAAGCACAAACAAAATTGGATATTTGATATTTTCTTTTAAAAATAATTAAAAAAATTATCCTACATTAAAAAATGTGTGCTATAAGCAGATAAAGAAAACTGATACATAGATATAATATGAATAAAATATTACTTAGGTTTGTATCAAATCCATATTATAATGCTAAAAGCTATTTATTCTATCATCTTGAAAAAAAGGAAATGAACAATTTTACTGCTATTACAGTAATTCTCTATGTAACAAGAAATCTGAAAACTATACAATAAACTGCTGGCTTCTGGGACATAATGCATATTAACAAATTAATATGCTTTTTGTTAAGAAGGTGATTAGTATTTTTATTTTAAAATATTTGAGTTCATTAGGCTTAAAAATTATTGTGGCTGGATTGGTATATCTAAGTCAAACCTGACCAAGAGTTTTTCTCTGTTAAATAATGAATGGGTTCAATTCATCATGGTCAGCTTCAAATTCTATAAGAAGCAGGGAACATGGAAGGAACACACGTCTCTTTAAGAGGTTTTTCACAAACAATAGTCAAATAGACCCACTGAATTTTTCATTCCTGTCCAATTTGAATGCATTGTTCTATTGTACTAATATGTTTGTGGCTAAAATAAGAGAAGTTTACATTTCCAGATATGTAAACAGATAAGATTTAAATCTTCTACCATTGTTTGAATCTTCCTTGGCACATCTAGGAGGTTTTAATAATTATTTGATTATAAATGAATGAATGATGCCACATGTCATCATAATGCTGGTGAGGGAGAAGGAAGAAAACTTAGTCATTATTTCAATAACGCAGGCTCGGTGTGAATTAGATAAACTAATAATTTCTTAGATTTCTACTTTAAAAAGTCACATGCCAACACCAAAGAGGGTTACTGTTATTTTTATAGGTTAATGAAAAATCGCTATGCCTGGCTGTGGAGAACCGATATCCTTTAAATTAATAGTGGCGGTATTTTAACTTTGTTTGTGGCCATGTGCGGGGATTGGTTTCAAAGCTCTCTACTTCATACAGTGACTCCCTGGAGTACAATCTCTCAGGAATATTATAAAAATCTAATACTCTTTAGAGGTGATGCAATGTGGCTGATTGAGAAGGTCAAGAAAAATCTCATTTGAGATGACCTTATTGTTTGGTGATTTGGCTTGACATTTTTAGCCCCAAATTGGTTTTTGTAATTAAAGCACACTGTGGTCTTAGCCTTCACAAAATATTGGATGGGAATCTAAAAGGAAGTGCTGTAATTCAATCTATTGCCTCCCCAATCAAGCCCCTGCTTGACAGAGGGCACTTAGAACTTTCATTCTAAGTTGTGTGTACAAGTCCAACTAGATTATGGATATTTTATATCAAAGAAAAACAACAAAAATATGAAATCTTTGTAAATAACTCCAAACTTTGTAAGGTCTGAAGTAAAACTACCATTTTAATGTGATGTCCCAAAATTGTTAGAGCACGAAATAGGTCAATCACTTTTAAGGAGGAATTCAGTTAAATTCTGATTGACCTTGCAAATAAAAGAAAAAAGGTGGAGAAATACCAAACAACCTACACAATCTAGGACATAAATATTCTAATGCTCTTTCTCATTATTTGATAACATGCTAACCAAGGCACAAGAGGAATGTTATGAAGCAGGGATGTGTAAGAAAACACTGTACCACTTAGGAAGACAAGGATGCTGTGGTAAGATTAGAGGCTTTACCCAAGGGTTTTATTAGAGCAAAAGGGTTGATGTTCTACGGGGTATTAAAAAAGGGGGGATAGGGAAATGCAATGGCCTGAATGACTGCATCCTCCCCAAATTCATATGTTGGGAGCCTAATCCCCAGTGTGATGGTAATTGGAGATGGGGCCTTTGGGAGGTAAGTAGGTCACGAGAGTGAAGTTCTCATGATGGAGTTAGTGCCCTCATAAGAAGAGACACAAGAGATCTTGCTGCCTCTTTCTTTCACCACCACGTGGGGATACAATGAGAAGATAATCATCTGCAAACCAGGAAGCAGGCCCTCCCCAGACAGCCAGATCTGCTGGCACCCTGGTCTTGGACTTACCAGCCTTCAGAACTGTGAGAAATAAATGTTTGTTGTGTAAGCCACCCAGTCTATGGTATTTTTGTTATAGCAGCGTGAACTGACTAAGACAGGGAATGATGTGGTTTGCCCTTGTACTGACTGTCTTTAAAAAACACTGCCTCAAGTTGATAATCATTATTTGTGTCTCAATATTACGTGTGTGTGTGTGTTTTAATGTTAGCCTGAGACTAGATAATTTTAGTTGTTGAATAGAAAATACTATTTGACCTATGCTGCAAGGAAGATAACTAGCAAACATTAAAGGCAAAACTGAAATGTCTCTGCTACCCTGAAAGCTGGTGGTAGAAGCAGAGATGCTGAGCTCTAAGCACAACTATCACTCAGAGGACTTACCACTGTAAAGTTCCTTCCTGCTTCGTGCACATTTATTACCATCCTCAGGATACTAACTGAATTCAGGTTTTTTCCAACACCTGTTATTGTGCTCCCACCACTGGCAAAATAAAATAGAAAAATAGCAATATTGAGGGGTTCTTTCTCTATCAAGTATTTTAAGAGAGAAATTAAATTAAATCACATGTAGTGACTGCAAGTTATAGCCACAGCCAAAGTCAAATGAAAGTTCAGTGGTAGTTTTTCTTTGGCAATAACTTATTTAACTGGAAAGTTTTAAAAATTCATATTTCATAAGCTGAAGAAATGCATTTGTCTTTTTATTCACAAAATATGCAAAAGAAATATTTTTTCCTGTCTGAAAAAAATACAAAGGAAAAACAAACTTAACTGTTGTTGCTAGACTGATAGAATTAACAGAAACAAGGCAGACTGAATTGGGTCCAATGAGATATCGATTCAGAGGGAGTCTGGTATAGGGAAAAGCTGTATGTAAAGTAGGCAGGGCAAAAATACACTGAAGAATGAAGAGAAAAAGGTGATTCCAATTTTAGGCACTAAGGTTAGTACAGAATTAAGATGTACATAATATAAGTGCATAAATATCAATACTATGATGTCCAGTTAAACTGTTTTAATGAAATCTATTTAGAATAGGATAAAATGGCATGAACTAGCACTGATAAAGTCAAATTGTACTCAGAACCTGAATGTAGTTTTCACTCCTGAATTGGAAAGGTAGCCTTCAAAAAAAATGCAACAGTATCAAACCCAGAGATAAAACTGTCTTCCTTTTGACTATTCGACAGCCAGTCATCCTCATGTTCATTATTTTCTTATACCCATCAGAAGCTTTTACTTACCTAACAAAAGATTTGGTGGGATGTATTTCATAGACAATGGGGTCTTCCCGGTAAATGAAGCTGTTCATTTCTCGGTTGGCTAAGTCAATTTTCAATTTAATAGGAAACTCAGTTGGAGTGCTTTGGGCTGGGGTATAACATTCGAGAATACTATCTGAAACACTGAACAAAAAAAAATAAGAAAATGGACCTTTGCTATTAGAGACACACATATATTAGAATTATATACATAAATCAAAAGGGTATCAGTCAGTGGCTCCTAAATGGGAATTTTCTGATGTGGTCTAGATAAAACCTCTTTCTAATCTAGGAATTGTAGTCAATTTACAGTTGACTGGATCCCAAACTTAGGCCATCCTTGACTTAGAAATATTTGGGATTTTAAGCAATTTTAAAGTATCCTTTTGGCACTTGATTAAACTGAGCTCTCCCAAATCTAAGAAGCAGAAACGTAACTTCCTAACCCAATCTCCCTCATGCTTCTCACCTCTCCAAAGTGATTTGATCTAATTGTAAATCTTGATGGAAATGTTTATCTTAATTTATTGTCAATTACCAGAATCTCACAGCTCATAGCATAGGTGGGATACTAAGCATAACAATAAAGAAGGTGGATGGGAAGACAAAACTTAAAAGTGGAATTAATAAACCATAAGGGAAGGGTAGAAAAATCAGCAAAAAGGAATAGATGGATTTGGGAAGGAGAAAGTTTTGTAAGATGGAGAGTAAATAATAAACATCTTGATTTTTCGCCTCAAAAGAAGAACAATCTGTTCTTGATTTGTTAGGTATACATATTAATCCGTCTTGACTGATGCAACAAAAAATAAACTACAACACCTTTTTAAAGTACATGTTTTTCCACCAATTGAAATGTGTCTAGAATTTCCACTGTTTAGGTGCTTTCCAGTTAATGTAAGTAAAGTGCCACCAGTTTTAGGACCATAACTTGGAGAAATACTTTTTATTATAGGATCCTGAATGAGAGATAGAAACAAAACAAAATAATTTGTTAATATCATAACTCTAAGTAGATTAAGTAATAATTAAATATCCTAGTTCATGAGAAAATTAATGCCTAGACTTACCACATAGGAAAATGTACTATAATGTACGGTCCCTCGACTGTTTGAAATAACTATGGACATATTGAAATGTTCATTCATTGCAGGACCAACTGTGCATTTCAACCTGAAAAAACAAAGTTTTATATGTTATAAATCCAAAGGCATTTTCTGGGTTGGCTGTTTTATATTATGGGCCATTATCTCTAAACACTGAGCTGACTCCTCTAAATAGTAAGCAGAGTTTCCAGGTAAGCATTAGAATTGAAAATTGTATAATTCTGTCTCTGTACTATTATGCTAAACTTTATATTGACTGTCTTGTATTATTCATACAGACAAAACAGGAAATGTTAAACCTCATCAATGCAGACCTCACTAATTGAAAAGTTCATAATAATCTAATACTATACAATTATAGGCATAATGTTTGGCATACTTAAGATGGAGAAATGGTGTTTCAACAGCATATGAAACAATGGGCTGATTACAACTAAGCAGAATCTCCTCTTTAAATTATGTCAAAAGATACATTTCTGTGGTTACACGTATTTATTTAGGTCACTTAAAAAATGATGAAATTGTGATAGGCTTTCCAAGAATTATTTTTGAATTAATAATTTTATTATAATCCTAAAAAGTATAAATATAATTTGTTTTATTAAATAACTTTTTTTGAATTTTATTTTATTTATTTATTTATATTGCAGGTTCTTATTAGTTATCCATTTTATACATATTAGTGTATACATGTCAATCCCAATCTCCCAATTCATCCCACTACCACCACCTCCCCTGCCACTTTCCCCGCCTTGGTGTCCATACATTTGTTCTCTACATCTGTGTCTCTATTTCTGCCCTGCAAACAAAAGAGGATGAATTATGTTTCACTTTTACAGGCTCTAATTTACAATGCAAGGAGCGAGAACTTACAAGGGGGATTTCTAGAATGAATTTGTTTTTCCATTAAGCTAAACAAGTATGACATTAATTGATGTTTTGGCCTCTGTAAAATGAGTAGATTTAGATCTTTGTATAACACTGAAAGGAATTCTACCAGGTATAAAATAACCACTTGAAAGAATAGGTTCAACTATAAAACTTTAAATGTTTGGTTGTTGTTACTACATAACTAAAAATTTCTGGGTTCTCTGTTCGTTATGGGATTCAGATCTTATAGAAGTTACATGTAGAATACAGTAGACCAGGTACAGGTCTTGAATCATGAGACCTGAGTTTGAAGGCCCGTTCAGCTCTTACCCTCTGGATTACCTCTGCTAATCTACACTCCACCTTTCTGAACTTCGGTTACCATCTTTGTAAAATAGGGATAACATTGCTATTTCCCAAGATTTGGGAATGGTTATATGAGATACACTCCCTCCATTACAGTGCCAATAAATATCAGGTAAATATAAATTTAAACTCATCATAAACAACTAGTCTCAAAAGTGTGATTCAGCTGCTTCATTACATTTCTGAGGTTTAGAAAGTGAATTTAGAAGAGAGGGTCCATATTGAGCTGTTTTCTGATTTTTATAGAAAAAGCTGTTTGAGACTCTCTTAATTTGAAGACTTTAAAGATGGAACGACCCCAAACAGTGCTATTCTTTCAAATCTACTCAATTTCTCAAGAGTTGTTACAAAAATGCTTGAAAAACTCCCAGATGCTAGATTCTTCTTTTCTTCACCTGAGTAATGTCACCTTTCTTCTTCCGTAATCCTGGTGAGTAAACAGTTTTAAAAACAAAACAAGTCCTCAAGGGGAGTGATGGGCCAAGACCCTTTTAAACTCAAGAGATAGACATTTGGGGCGAGTTTTACAAGATTCATTCAAAGACAAAACCCGTTTTCCAAGCACACCCTGGCCAAGCGATTTCATGTCCTTACATGTTTATTGTGCTCTCACTTAAGGTCAAGGTGCAGCTCTCATTTCCAAGGAGAACTTTGGTTTTCTTCAAGTCAAATTTATTATTTCTCTTGAATCCAAAGTCCCAGCCACATATGGTCAGCGTTGTCCCTCCTTCAAGGGGGGCACTAGTTGGGAAAACCTATGAGGACAATATAGAACTTAAAAAAACCCAGTATATTATTATCTTTCATAGGTATGGAAAACAAACAAACAAAATATGTATACTCAAAGAGTCTGAAATCCTTCCCTTCTCCCATTATCTAAAAAAAATGAATTTTCACTATAGGAAAAAGGGTCACAAATTTCAGAGAATCTGGAACAAACATTAAAACTATCTGACAGGCTGATGAAGCAAGCTGTTTTCAGGAGATCCAGAGATGGGAGAGAGAGCAGATTCAGCCTGTGTGGGGATGAAGGGCCTTCTTGGGCGTAGACACACTTTGGGCCCAGACTTTTACATGCTTATAACCCCTTCATGGGCCTCCAGATTGAACTCTGATCAAAACTCCTTTACAAGCCCTAGAAGCCAAGCCCTAATATATGCATTGTTCTGTATGCCAGCTGGGTGTGTGCTACATTCATGTTGCTATGGTATTCCCCACCCAGAGGAGAAAGTCACACAGTAAAAATACCTCTTTCTGCACCCAGTGTTTTCATAGCTGCATTTATCAGCTATCATAATATCAACCACATAGATGATATTCAATACATATCTGCCATTCATTCATTCATTCACTATAAATCATCTACTGCAGGCCAGGTATCAACAAATGAATAAGTGAACCTATTCCTTTATACATAATTTACATTTATTACTAGTCTGCCACTTTTATTTTTTCTTTAAATATGGTCACTATTTGATATATACCAGCTGGTTAGTTGACAAACTAAATGATGTAATATTTAATATATTCAATATATTATTTCTATTAGAAGTAGATAAAAACAGAATTGGAGAGAGCCCCACATGTGATCTGTATTGTAGCGATGTTTCTAATTATCTCCCTTGGCATCACCGTACATCTCATTTCTAGGATTGACTTTTTTTCCTCAGGCTCAGTATTAAATAAGTAATAAGTTCCTTTTATTATTGCAGGCTCATCTTTGGTGCATTAAAAGTAAAACTTGGGCCTCCTTGGTGGCGCAGTGGTTAAAGAATCCTCCTGCCAATGCAGGGGACACGGGTTCGAGCCCTGGTCTGGGAAGATCCCACATGCCGCGGAGCAACTAAGCCCGTGTGCCACAACTACTGAGCCTGCGCTCTAGAGCCCGCGAGCCACAACTACTGAGCTCACGCGCCACAACTACTGAAGCCCACGCGCCTAGAGCCCGTGCTCCGCAACAAGAGAAGGTACTGCAGTGAGAAGTCCGCGCACCCCAACGAAGAGTAGCCCCACTCGCGGCAACTAGAGAAAGCCCGCGCACAGCAACGAAGACCAAACACAGCCCCCACCCCCACCCCAAAAAAGTAAAACTTGAATTCATTACTAAAAATTTGGCAACTGTGATATAAGATAGCATTAGGCTCTTATGAAGTCTATACAACAACTATTCTTAGGCTAAAACTATTAAAACAAAACAAATTTCTATGTTAAAAATAAGCTTCTCCTCAGCAGCTTTGTGACAATTGAGAAAGGAAATGCTCTTTTGGGGGGACATATTGTAAATTGTGCTGTAAAGTACAATGGTGGGAAAACACAGCACTGCTACAGAGGCAACTCAAAAGCCAGTAAAGGTATTTGCTAAAGACAAGTTAGTGAAAGTGTAAAAGTGATTCTTTTACAATTTAGAAGAGCTTTTAGCAAAATACAAATTTGCAAACATTCCCTTCCCTCCCAAGTAAATGACCACAAACCAAAGTCATATCCTTGTTGCCAAACCCCTTCAAAAGTCTTAGCTTAACGCTTTTACAATAGCTATTTTACCCATGAAATCCATTACACAGTTGTGCCTTTCATGAAAACTTACTTCGCCCCTGTCTAGCCAAATGAGAACTGCTAGAAAAGAAATATCTGTTTATTATTATGTTAGAAATCCAGGAGGAGGAAAAAAAGACATCTAACCCTCCAAGACTCTCTTCAGCCTGAGGCAGTCACACAGCTGCTGTTTCCTCTTTTAATGAGGAGTCTTGCCCACTGAAAACAGCCCAAGGCTGATGTTGGCCTGACCCCGCTGTCTGGATTCCCCCCTTTCTATGTAAAAATTGAAGTCTGTCACTCCACATTCATCATCACTTTCTATATAAGGATTGGGTGATGATTTCAGAAAAGACACGGAGAGTTGTTCAGTTGGTGTGCTGGCAACAGAAAGGGATACTATAAAACCTCTGCTAGATCATCAGGATTTGAAAAGCCAGCTCTACTTAGTTTTCCTTTCCCAGCTGAAATATTAGAGGGGGGCATCTGAGCTTTTCTGCCTTAGCTTATGGGGTAACGTTCACTCTTCCGGGGAAAAGGAAGGACGCAGTCTTGGACTACACACCCTTGGACAGAACCAACAATGGGCTGGCAAACTCTGAGTTATCCTGAGGGTACAGAAACTCTGTGAGAAGGAAATGAGTGTCCGGCATAAAGCCACAGAGGCTGGGTCTGGATAGGGTAGAGCTAGCCACAAAAGTAGCTACTGTCCTTTCACAGGTGAAAATAATTTAAATGATCATATTTTCAAAACCCATTAGGATATACATGAGAAAGTTAAAACACCACCACCACCACCACCAAAAACCTTGGAAAATTAAAATTTGTCTCTTCAGTAAATGTCACAAATATATTGGTGGCAGTATATTGCAGGCGTGAGATATCTCAGGTCCCTCATAAGATATCGCTGCTGCTTCTTATCTGAGTCTTCTGATCAATTAATAAACTGTTTTATTGTCTCACTGGGACTGAACTCTAATCCTACAAGAATGACAGTTTTATCCTATTAAATTCAGAATATATTGGAAAGTGCTCTTCCTTTTCTGAAGCATTTTTCATTGCTCTTTAAGTACAAGATCAGATAACATGTTTGAAACAAAATAATGGGCTTGCAATCCTGAAATATTTCATATGTGGAACTGCAAAGAATTTCAGCCACTGAACATCATGTACCTTGAAAAGCAGGTTGACTTACATTTATTGGAAAGTGAAACTCTACACATTAGCTGGGTTTTGTGCCTGCAGCGTTTAAGACAGATAAGAAAAAGATGAATCATCTGTCTTATTTTTTGCAGTAAGAATGTTAAATGTCATGCTCTAGTGCAGCATGAAATCTTCCTAACAACTATGAACCGAAAGGGATTTATGGACTCAGCTGCATTACGTTTTTTCTAACTGTAGCACCCAAGCCTCAGTGACTCGTGCACGATGCAGTCCAACCTTTTAAAAATTTCCAGCTAGAGTGCTGGAGTTAGGGAAGGTGCAGGGTTGGGGGGGGAAATTCAAACATTATGAGAGATTCTCTGGTTCTAGAAAATTCTAAAATATTTACTGTTTTTAACCATTTTAATATAGCTTTCATTACTAATAAAAGGAGGTACATTGGTCAAAATTAAGTTTCATTTGTACAAGTTCTTAACCTGCTCTTTATTTAAAACATCAGCTTTGCTGTTTTTGAAATGAAATTGTTGTGATTTAATTGCACACACACACACACACACACACACACACAAACACACACACTCCCCATATCTCTTTCATGGAATAGCTGAATTCAGAGGTCTGGTGTCTCAAATTGCCACGGCTACGTGTTTTAAAACGTAAAAAACTGCATGTGGTTTTAAAAGAATATTAAACACACAAAAAGTGCATAAATAATACAGTATAGATTTCAATTTGTTTTCTTAATATCTACTAGTTTATTCTCTAGCTGATCAAGCTAAGTCTTAATAACTGTGTCACACCTAACATAAAATGATTTGGTTTAAAACCCAGTCACCCGGTACAAATCTTTCCCCAAACCGTAGCTAAATGAAAACAGCCATGCTCTTGGGGGCGGTTCCTGTTCTGACTCCTACACTTTGTTTACTTGGGCTTGAACCAGGCGACCGACCAAGACCTTTAACTTGAATCTTTCACAGGAACTACTTAGTACTAAGTCCAACTGTTCCACATGCGGGCAGAGAAAATATACACTGGGTCCTCACCAGGGAAGTAGCTTCAAGCAAAATGTGTTTGGATCAAGAAAAAAATTTAGAAAAATTGCCATGGAGATTTTCATAGTGCCAAACACATGCTTAAGTAAATAAGGCAACGGAGAGTTAGAGAGCATGGCTACAACGTCATGGCTGAAGTCCACTTCTAGAAGCTCAGTTCTCTAAGAGCAGGAGGCACTTCTGTCTTGTCTGGGACTGTATCTCCCCATTGTCTAGAAGAGTGCCAGCTGTGTGGTATGCACTCAATAAGTGTTTTTGGAATGGATTAAATAATGAATTGGGTTACAGAGTATAGAGGTTAGTGTAGTCATCAGCTGTGCTTTTACTTCTCTTCCAGGAACTTTGAGAGAAGGCACACAGTCACCCATTTGTTCACCATCCACTTGCTTCCCACCTTGCCCTGAAAGGTAACCTCTAGACTCATCAGTGATGAGATAGCCACCATCTATGTGTCAGACAGAACGAAACCTCCTGTTTTGCCTGCTCCAGCATGGCTGGGATCTCTAGCTTGCACGATCCAGGTTAGGGTTCTGGATTATGCCATGAGTGGATCCCTGTGTGTGATGAAGGCTCATGCCTGGGCACTTGGTAGATAAAGCAGCTGGTGAGGAATCAGAGAATGGGCAGGCCAGAAGGGAACAGGTCCCAGTGTGAGGAAATGGAGAGCAATATTGCTCTCTAGCCACCACTCTTGTATTCACATAGCACTAAGGGAGAGCAACTGCCCAAGGAGAGTGTGAAGCAAGCACTTCAAGTGCAGGGCCTAGGGGCATGTGCCCAAACACCACCCTAAAGGAAAAACCTGGGGGGTAGGATTTCCCTGGTGGTCCAGTGGTTAAGACTCCGTGCTCCCAATGCAGGGGGTGTGGGGGTGTGGGTTTGCTCCGTGGTCAGGGAACTAATATCCCATGTGCCACGAGTTGCGGCCAAAAAAAAAAAAAAAAAAGAAAAAGAAAAACGCGGAGGGAGATGGCTGATGCCTCACAGCTAAATGAAAACATTAATTTTTGAATTTTTCCATCAATGGGATTTATGATTTCCAAAAAACGCACATGACAGCTGACAGAGACTTCTACCTTGTAGATTGTAGGCAGACAGGTCTCTTGAGTCCATGTTCCACCAGGGCATTCCTCCAATCGCACACATTTATCATGGCACCAGCCACACTGCACAAAGGAAGGGGCGGAGAGGCACTGACTGCAGGACTGGAAATGTTCACAGCCCAAGCCATTCAGCGGGATCTTGGTGATCTGTGAAGACAAGTGACGGAAAGAGCTTCCAGAGGGTTTTTTTGTTTGCTTGTTAATAAAAACTAAATACATCGAAGATACATATGAATATAATTTTACAGAGTCTGACAGGGATAGCACCTATGTGTGCAAATCATGTAATAATGCTTACATGATTAAAATAAAAAAAACAAATTTCTTCCTTCCTTCCGCTGTTGGAGCATATGTGATAAAAGTTACCATTACTGTCGAGTGAACACAAGCATTACCATGCAATGTTAGAGGTTCTATTTATTGGGACATTTTGCTCTGTCTGAGATGATTTTATTTTTATTATTTTATTTTAACATTTTTATTGGAGTATAGTTGACTTACAATGTTGTGTTAGTTTCTGCTGTACAGCAAAGTGAATCAGTTATACATACACATATATCTACCCTTTTTT
>NC_041218.1:33876254-33894730 GCF_002837175.3 Physeter macrocephalus
TTTTTATTGGAGTATAGTTGACTTACAATGTTGTGTTAGTTTCTGCTGTACAGCAAAGTGAATCAGTTATACATACACATATATCTACCCTTTTTTTGATTCTTTTCCCATATAGGTCATTACAGAGTATTGAGTAGAGTTCCCATGCTATATAGTAGGTCTTTATTTTCTATTTTATATATAGTAGTGTGTATATGTCAATCCCAATCTCCCAATTTATCCCTCAAAAGAGTATAAATTAAGCTGCTGGAAAACACACTTGAACCCCCGGGAAATTCTAAGTAAGTTTACATATCATTCTGGCATCAAAATGCACCTCCTCTCAGAGAAAAGGGATTACTGGCCAGCGTCAGATTCCAAGGTACACTTCAGGGTTTATCTGCCTGCACTAGAGTTCTGCCCTTAGGACCGTAATTCTCATTCTGTGTGTTTGTTTTTCTCATTGAGAAATACAGGACAAAAGGAGAAGTTCACATCATGAAGAGGACCTAATATAGGTCCAATCTTCCCTGAGTTAAAATTTAACTTGATTTCAGAAGATCTCTGGAATACTCAGGAAAGAACTTGATAGAAGAGAGGTGAATCCAGACGAAGAGAGAAGTTAAAAAGGACCAGATGACACTGGCTGTAAATATCCACTGAGGAGGAACCATATTCATGGAACCTCCCTGGGGAACAGGGCTTACCTTCTTCCCAGTGACAACGAGTGTATAGCCATTTTGGTTTAGCGGGTGCTCCACAATTGCTTCTGGAGACACAGGGTGGGAATCCAGGCGAAAATTCACGTGTGGGGTTAATGATCCTGATCGAGAAACCACAACCTGAGAAACAAACCAGAAAGCACCCTTAGTCCAACAAGCTCAGTTTAAATATACTGTCAGGGGAAAATGTGGACAATAATGGTAATACCAGATTAGACGATGGTGTTTGAACTATAGGCCCAACAGTTTATCTCACTGTAAATCAATACGACATCGTCTAATCTCCTGCATTGAAGACAATTCATCTGCACCCCCAAGACAGAGTTTTGCCTATTATCTTTTAATGATTTCTAGGGAAGGAGATCTTCCAGTCAATCAGTCAGCACATGCAGACAAATCCTCACGATTGTATTGGGAACTGAAGGAGCCAAAACTCTCCCTAGCACAGAAGACCTCCCTTATGCTACAAGGATTCTGGATTATTTTTTAATGTATTCTCCTGACCCTCCCCACTGAGCATCTTCCCTTGATGTAATAGAAAGGGTAGTGAATGGGAAGTCTGGAGACCTGGATTTGGTTCCAGCTTTGCTACTCTTAAGTCATATGTATAGATCTTTTGAGGTCAAAATAGGCCCTCAGCTAACTTTGAAATGGTGTGCTGTCATTTCTTACAGACCATTGTCCCATCATACTTTTTTACTTTGATTATAACTAAAGTTCTGCTTCTTGGCCTGGTTTTACAATAAGGCCCGATGGTTTTAACAATGCCTTGGAAATGCAGTTTGATGATTGGAGTGATTCTTGCTGTTAGGTATTTCTAATTTGGGATGGTTCTCAGCTATAGAATTTCCATCTGCCCAGCTGCTAGAACCCAGTAATAATGAAGTCCAGGTATAAAATCAGATGACTATCTGAGATGAACACTCAGACTATAGGAGAGTTTAGGAGCACTCAGAGGGACTCTCATTCTTAAATAGGGCATAAGGTTGTATCTACAGGAGGGTACAGGAGGCTGAGCATAGCTCTGGGCTTGAAATTGACTTTGTGAAATTGCCTGACATCCAGATACCTTTTTACATTTCACTGAAAGTGCGTTTATGTGCCATGAGTTTGAAATCATGGGACAAACGTGGGCAGCTGTGAGATTAGGATTAAATAATAAATAACTACTGCTTCTACCTCAGCTTTCTTATCCATAAAATGGGAATGAACTGCTTAGTACTCTAACAAACACACAACATACAAATGCTTCGGGGAACAAGTAGTAAATTTTTTCTTCAGTATAATAAAGGAGTCAAGTAGCCTGAAACAATTTGGGAAGACTCCCAAAGTCCCTAATTTGCTCCCAGAGAGTGGACTGTTGATAGAGAAACCAACCTCGCTCACACAGAGCTATAAAAATTAAACACCATGACATTTTTTTTCTAACATTTGTTCTATCCCAAACACTCAGCACTTTCAAAACAACTCCATTTAGCAGGGTGGCTATATTTGCACAGAAGTTAAGTGATGGATCAAAGGTCATTTGGTCAGAATGGGAAAGGATGGAAACTACTGTTATTCCTAAATTTAGGGCCAAATAGTTATTTGTGACTTTTGTAGGGGAAGTAAAAAGAAGTTCAATTACCAGTCCTACCTCCCTTTGGGTGCTGGTTACAAGCAGACTATCAGAACACCAAACTTCTATCCCAAATTATCCAGATTTCAGTTAACCAATTTTTCTATCTTGACGTGCTTCTGGTGCTCACCACCTCTTGTTTTTCCTACTCCTCACGCCTCCCTGCCCCCCAATTTTTTCATATTTCCCTGATTGTTGTCAATCACTTCAAACTGCAAAGGTGAAAAAAAATTTCATTTTCTCACACACAAGTAAAAACCAAAACAATACACCAGCCTCTCTTAATAACCTGACTCTGTTCTCTGCCTCATTCTGTGCTTTCTACTTCACTGGAGATCATTCATCCCTCTGAACCTGCCTATAAGGTATTTGCGTTTTGCTTCTGTCTCTCTTATACCTTCCAATCTTTTCAGACCTGCTACATAACAGTCACCTCCTACTACTGTTTTGTCTCCTATCTTCTTGCTCTCTTTAATATCATTTCCCCTATCTATAATAAGCAATCCCTTCTTAATTAATAGGTCATCATCTTTGACTTTATCAACTATCTTAAGCCCATCCAAATATTCATTTCCCAGAAAGGATTAACATTACTCTTTTCATAAAGAAGCTCTTTGCACCTCTGGAACTTGGATAGATTGATTTGGTGCATTACCAGTTAAGACTTTTTGTCTGAAGAACACCATATATGATGGTAACTGAGCCAGGCATTGTGCTAAGTGCTTTAAATGGGTATTTTGTTTACTTTTCACAATAATCCTACAGGGTAGGTACTATTGTTTTCCATGAAGAAAAGATGACAGAGAATCTCAGCTAGAAAGTACAAGAGTCAGGTTTCCAAGGAGCTTTATCTCATGCCAGAATCTGTTTGCTTGACCTTTTTTTAAACACTCAACTGATCTACTCTTGGAGCACCAGAGTAAATACCAATAAAAAACTTCAACTCTGAGCTCCCAAGAGCCACTTACGAGTCAAGGCATTAAAACAAATTTCACAATATATTTGCCTTGCCAAATACTCCTTGTTTCAGCAATCTTGGCTGCACAAGTTAAGTGTGCCTAAGGAGAAAGACTTCACATCTAAATAGTTTTTGATGGCACAGAGGAAATGTTATTAGTACAGATGGCAAGCTCAACTTTTGATCATGAGCTATGGTAAGTGTGGCTTGTTATAGAAAAAGGAACGAACCAGAGAAGACAGGAAGGCTGTGTGGAAAAGTGAGACGACTGCTTGGAGTTTCAAGCAGAGGTCATATCACAGATGCAAATACATTTTTAGTTGATCATTAGCCCTTTCTCTGGAGGGATACCTATTGCTATTGTTTCTATCATTAATTCCTCACTTCCTCTTATTGCCAGAATTCTAAATGATTGGGTAACCACTTTAACTCTCAAAATACTCCTGAAGCAATGTTTGCAAGAAGTTAGGAGTTCCTTTTGGTTGTCATGGAGATATTTCTAAGGACAGAACAGAATCCAGCATTTAAATTTAATTCTTGTGATAAATCACCTGCCAGTCTTAGGACAATGAGTAAGAAACAGAAGACTGGCAACTATATTTTGAGTTTCTACTGTGCTGACAACTAATCTTTAGTGTTTAGTTCTCAAAACCGTTTTCTTTAATGCTCTTGAAAATACAAGACTAGGGTGAGGGAGTAGGGAGGAATCTGAATTTACTTGACTGTGGTGGCTATGATCTCAAATTACCTGGGGGAGGACAGGGGAAGACATATATGTAAAAATAAAATAAAACCTTGTGGCTAGGGCCCTAAATTCATGACCCTGAACAAAGTAATTCTATGTAATATATCTATAAATACATAAAGGCCAGACCTCTTCATCCCACACACAGAGTTCTATTTTTGATTAAACTGTTTTAGAATTTAATTTTCTTTAAGAAGGATGAATACAATTTAACATGAGATATTATTTCTCACATAACGTGAGATACGTGGTTTTTCTCCTCATTTTTTTAAAGTGGAAAATTCAGTGGGTTTTAGCATATTCACAGATTTGTGCAACCATCTTCACAACTAATTTTGGAATATTTTCATTACCTCAGAAATCCCACACCCCTTAGCCATCATCCACCCTAGCCCGTCATACCCTCTAGTTCCTGGCAACCACTAATCTACTTTCTATCTCCACAGATTTTCCTATTCTGGACATTTCATGCAAATGGAATCCTACAATATGTGGTCTTTTGTAACTGGCTTCTGTCGCTTAATGTTTTCAAGGTTCATCCATGTTGGAGTATGTATCAGTACTTCATTCCTTTTTATTGCCAAATAATATTCCTTTGTATGAATATACTATATTTTATTTATCCATTTATCAATGGATGGACATTTGGGTTGTTTCTAATTTTTGGCTATTGTGAATAATGCTGCTAGAAACATCCAAGTCTAACTTTTGGTGAGAATATATATTTTCACTTCTGTTGGGTATATACCTAGGAGTGGAATTGTTGGGTCTTATGGTAACTCTATGTTTAACCTTTTGAGGAACTGCCAGACCATTTTCCATACGGGATGCATAATTCTACATTCCCACCAGCAATGTATGAGTGTTCCAATTTCTTCACATCTTTATTGACATTTGTTATTTTCCGTTTTCTTGATTATAGCCATCCTAGTAGGTGTGAAGTGGTATTTCATTGTGGTTTTGGTTTGTATTTATCTGCAAAATATTTCCTTAAATTAAGTAAAAAGACAAGTTTACTTCTGAAGGTTCACAGCCTTCCATCCATTCCTCCTGACTGAGACTGATACTTGGGCATCACCTGCTCAGCCTCCCAACCAGTTCTCTGAAGAACATACCTCATGGTCAGACTGGACTTTTGTAAAACAGAGATCTAGAGAGGCTGGAGGTGGGGGAGGGGTAGAAGAAACAAAAATGGATTCTCACTAGGAGAAGCAGAGTGGGAGATGCAGCACATTCCCCAGTGAATTGAGAGAAAAAAAAATGTAAGTGAAGGAGATGACACCATTAATAAACAAACTGGGTTATAACTGGATGTGAACTTACAGATCCAGGAAATGAGTCTGCTTTCTCTCTAGTTCCTAGTACAGATCTGGCACATAGTAGGTCCAAAAGGCATATCTATTGCTTAAACATATGAATAGACTGAAATAAGAAGACTACTTAAGCCTGGATGAAGGGATGGGTTTTTTAATGCTTCAGACATTTAGATAACCTTCAAGAGTTTGGTTTGCATTTTCACGGTATGGCTTCTGCTGCCTTTTGCAGTGGACTGAATGTTTGTGTCCCCCCCCCCAAGTTCATGTGTTGAAATCCTAATCCCCGGTGTGATGGTGTGAAGAGATGAGGTCTTTGGATGCTGCTTAGGTCATGAGGGTGAAGCTCTCGTGAATGAGATAAGTGCCCTATAAATGGGACCCCAGAGAGTTCTCGTGCCCTCTTTCCACCATGTGAGGACACAGCGGGAAGATGGCAATCTGTGGACCAAGAAGCAGGCCCTCACTAGACTCCAGATCTGCTGGCACCTGGATCTTGGAATTCGCAGCCTCCAGAACTATGAGAAATAAATGTTTGTCTTTTTAACCACCTAGTCTATGGTAATTTGTTACAACAGCCCGAACTGACTAAAACACTAGCTATAGGTTTATATCTTCTTAAGTATGTGAGAGAAATTGGTATTTGTTTAGAAAGAAATCAGATATAAAGAGTTTTGTTTCAACCAAGGTAAACATCTAATTTTCTGGAATTAAAAAAATGAAACATAAGAAGTGGAAATCGCTGATTGGTGCTGATAACTCAAAATTAGAAGCAGTAAGACAAAGTACCAGGTGGCAAAAGTTGAATTAAATTAAACTTTGCTCCGTTCTTTCACTCTTTTTGCTAAGTGGGCACAAGAGCTTCTATACCAGCCTGACACTACAAAGGCCAGGGTATGTACAAAAAGTAAAACAACTTTTTTAATGATTATAATACCGATGTGTATGTGTGTTTCAACTTTTTGAAATGAGTCAAAGTGAGTCAAAATGAGTCAATACCAAACCGAGAACTTTGTAAAAAATTTCAAGCATCTAAAAACCAAATAAGCTAGTAAATTTGTAAAAATTAAAAAAAATCCAATACTTTCAAATCAATATTCCAAATACAATGATTGTAGGATTCGCCAATCTATATATAGAGTATATCTGTCTGAATTTTGAAAAAACTACTGATAAATATATTTCCTGTTTTAAAATGTCTCTCCATTTTTTCAAATAAGCACCGGAACAAGAAATTCCAGTTATTCCCTGCTACCAAAAAAAACAAAACAAACACAAGGTTAGCACTTTCCCATGGTTTCAAATATGTATGGTGTTTCAAATTTCTATGCTCTAACAGTTTATAAGATATATATATTTCAAGACCATGCATTAATTCATTTTAGGAGACTATATATGAGCTGGGCTTAATTTTTTGTTATGGACATAACTCTGAAATTATTATTTACAATAGGTTCTTTTTCTCCCAAAAGAAATTTCAGAACCCATGAAGTATATTTTCCTCTAAAGAAATATAGCAAAGCTGCCATTCTTTAGAGATGTAACTAAATCAATGATGTACACCTTAAAAAAAGGCAGATGATATTTTTATCTGAGCATTTTATAAAGGAGATGGGTAAGTTAGCAATCTCTGAAGAGGAATGTTCAAGTTCAAGCTTTGTTTGGCTGTGTCTCTGCAGGCTGCTCACAGCATTGATGAGTTGATGATCTGTGTCTACATAGTCTAAAATAGCAGTAATCCCAAATGAAACGTATGCTGCAGGCGTCCAGCACAAAGCACTGACATGCCATGATGGCAGCACAGGAGCTGAAGAAATTTAGAGACAGGAGGTCAATAGATGAATCGATTCTTCTTACTAGAAGTGAGTAATTATTGTCAAGTTCACTGATTACTAACATAATCCTTTAAGTAATGGTCATAAGTAATGATCATGAGCTAACGATGTCTGTTGAGGTGGTCCCTACCTCTTGAAGTTTCTTGCTTAAGACCAACTAGTCCAGTTAAGAGGCACAAGAGAAAAGGGGTTATGGGTGGTAACAGCATCAAGGAATTGGGGAGAGGGGAAAGTGTGATGGGAGAAGAGCAAGGATAATGCCAAAGAACCTAATGAAATCTGTGACAGTGCTCAGGCAGTGGCCACTGTATACCAAGGTAGCTGCCCAGTGAATGTGGAGCTGAACTTGCAACAAGTCTTGAAAGTGCCTTCCCACTCCCACCCCACCCCCATCCACTTGCTCTCCCTGGCCTGACAGTCATGCACAAATATTTTAATAACGATGCTTGCATCTAGAGATTAAAGGCCTTATATAAGTGCTGTAAAAAAAAAATCAAGCAAGCATTGTTTTTGGATGTAGATTAGATGAGGCGCTCAGAAGGGGAGATGTGGGCAATCCCTGTGATTAGTCCTGTGATCTTCATGAGTATCCTGCTTCCCTCTCCCATGTAGCCCTGCACACTGTGCTCATGTTCCCCAGCCTTGTTCTTTTCTACATCCGCTCTGCCTCCAAAATTCGTAAGAAGGCGTGTTCTTACTGTTTACTTATACTATCTCAAACATTGCTTATCATATTATTTTACTTCAGAGCATCCCAGAGTGATCACACAAATAAAAACTGTTTTTGAAATCTATATCTACACTGACATAGCTCTACAGATAGACTTGAACGTATGTACACATTAGTATATTTAGACATAGCTGCACCTGTGTAAGTTACACATTTAAATGTTAAAAAACATGTCAAAAATGTCTTCTCTTCCATACGTATAATATTGTTAGCTAAACAATATAATTCTTTCTAATCAAATAACCACTGTGAAATACCTGATTCACTTTGCACCCGACAGCTGGGGCTGAAGCTTGTATTCCCAGCCAGAGTTGAACATAAGCACAATAGGAAAGGCAGAAACAGCTGCAAACTCTTGGGAGAAAACATTTGCAAAGCAACTTTGCCTTTAGGCTTCAGGGTAGGAAGGAAGTAAAATCATTTTTCTATTCCTTTTCATGTATGGCAGCTGTCTTCGGGAAAATTATGTCCCTTCTATATTGTAACAGAAACTTCATAGTATTATTAAAACACGGGTTGTAGAAACTTAGGCTTGGCCACAGATTCAGCACTTCAGTGCAGTCGAAACATTTACAGAACTTGGTAGGTTACTGCTTGGATAGATTAAGCTGGATGGTCCCCAAATTTTTGCTGCACTCCTGACTCCGCCTCCACATTATTTGCTGTAAACAAACTGGATTTCAGTGATGTTGATTCTTTGATCCTTTAAATGGTTTAGGTTTATTTACATAAAATTTTACTAAATGGAATTCTTCTGGGCAAGTGTCAGAGAAATAGATCCTCTCTCTGTGGGTCTCAGTAGCCCTGTGTTTTTCATGTCTTTGTTTTCTCTACTCTTCGTGTCAGATACATGTTTTTATTTCCCCTACTGAAATTTTAGTTCCCCAGAGGCAGGTTCTGTGTCACTGCTTCCTTTGTTGCACTTACTTGCCTAGTAAAGCAAAGTTAGTACGCTCTTGATACATATTTGATGAATTAAGAGCCACCTGGTTTAAAAAAAAATTAAGGATATCAGTGCTTTTCATAAAATAAATATCTACTTATATACTTATTTTCACCTTTGGTGTTATGGATGCACAGGTGTACTATGGCTTCTTTTATGAAAATGCTGGGAGACAAGAATAAAACATTTGTTACATTTTTAATAGAAATGTTAAAGCATTTCTATTATAATGAGACTGATGTATATAACATATCACTTGGGTTGTGAAATCTGTCACACAGTAGAATTTACTTAGCTATTAAAGCAATCTATCTAAAAATGGAATTTTATTAGAACTTTAGAATCTGGAAATAGGCCAGGAACCTTATGATGTGAAAAAGTGTCAGACCTGGGCTTCCCTGGTGGCGCAGTGGTTGCGCGTCCGCCTGCCGATGCAGGGGAACCGGGTTCGCACCCCGGTCTGGGAAGATCCCACGTTCCGCGGAGCGGCTGGGCCCGTGAGCCATGGCCGCTGGGCCTGCGCGTTCGGAGCCTGTGCTCCGCAACGGGAGAGGCCGCAACAGAGGGAGGCCCTCATACCACAAAAAAAAAAAAAAAAAAAAAAAAAAAAAAAAAAAAGTGTCAGACCTAAAGTGACTGTAGAAAGCTTATTAATATGGAACTGGATTGGTGAGGTAAAAAAAAAAAAAAAAAAAAAAAAAAAAAAAGTGTCAGACCTAAAGTGACTGTAGAAAGCTTATTAATATGGAACTGGATTGGTGAGGTATTAGACAATTAAGCAAAAAAGAAAAGCAGAAAAAAGATAAAGGGAAGCAAATCAACATAGTGAACACAATAGGAATTCAATAGATGAATGCAGTCATCCTCCTTCAGATTTTTCTTGGAATTCTACAGAATAACATCAACGTAAACTAAAAACACATATAAACACCACATAACAAACACATTTTACAAGGATAATAGATATGATCATATTTCAAATATGTTAGAGTGTTTGTCGGTGTGGGAGGAGACTGGGCATCTCTCCTTCACATTTTGAGGAGTTAAGGACAGCACTGAAATGCTCTGAAGTGGGTAAATAAGAACACTGGGCTGGGGGGTTGGGAGAAAAAGTGTAGTTAATTGTGAAGCAATGGGAGGAGGGGAGACCAAGTGTGGGATTATTTAGATAACAGGATCTACAATATATGATTCATTTTGAGGTGGGAAAGTTTTATTTACACGTTTCATGATTTTGAAAAAATTCCACCATGCCCACTAGTACAAGAAAAACATTTGATCAGTACCCAGACTGCTATAAAGACAGTGGTAACTTTAAAAAAATATATTTGTTAAAGAATACACACAGAGAATGTACAGATGGGCAAGTCATAGGAAAACATCATCGTCCTCAATTCGTTTACTAAAAGTCATTGCCGGACTGGGCTGTTAATTATGTCAGATGATTATGAAATAAACATCTTTCTTTTTTTTTTTTTTATTTGCGGTACGCGGGCCTCTCCCGTTGCGGAGCACAGGCTCCGAACGCGCAAGCTCAGCAGCCATGGCTCACGGGCCCAGCCGCTCCGCGGCATGTGAGATCTTCCCGGACCCGGGCACGAACCCGTGTCCCCTGCATCGGCAGGAGGACTCTCAACCACTGTGCCACCAGGGAAGCCCTAAACATCTTTCTTTAAAAGAAATTTCTAGTCTTTGTGGAAAGTCAACATTTCCGTAGATACCATTGTCACTGTGCATTAACCAATAATTTACTAATGAACTCATGTTGAAAGCACTACCAATAACTATTAAAGCAGTAAAACAGACCCAACATGAGAGCATTTTAATTTCTGCAAAGTGCTAGGGTTCTTGTACCTAGGAGACACGATAACTGCAAGTCTGAAATGTGAACTTTTATTGTATGGAAATACTGTTGCTATCCATTAAAGGCATTTCTTAACAAAATCCGGATCTTTTTTTCCCAGTGTTTGCACTTTTTTGTGTCTGACCCCATCATTTTGCAGAATCAGGAGAACTGGAGTTACAATGGGATTCTGATGATAACGTCCCTTCCTAACTCCTGCCAATATTTCTCAATGATGTGAATGTTTCTTCTCATGGAGACACACGGTTCACACAATAGCTCTCTTTTGATCCGTAGCTTCCCTTGAAATAGGAAAACATCGCCTGGAAGTGCTTTAATTGTTTCATTTTATTTTCCAATCATGTGATAGAAATCATGAATGGAAAAAAAAAACCCAAACCATTCCAGGCAAGAACATTAAAGCAACCACATTTAAACTGAAAGCTTTAAGAATTTAACAACGAAAAAAGGCCATACACTTCATAAAAAGTGGACCAAGCTTCATTGTTTTGCTTTCAGTCTATGCCTCTAGCTTCCACTGTGATTTTCACTTACAGTATTTGCAAACACCTTACTGTAAAAAGAGAAGGAAATTAATTGCATAACACCGGATAAAACAGACACAGCCACTCTCAGAAAGTAAGTACCTGCATGAATCGACCCTCTGACGTTCCAAGATTAGCGATGGTGAGGTCTCCTTTAATAAAGGTGGATATAGATGTTAAGAGGACTTGGTTGAACTGGCCCATGAATAAGTCAACACGCTGCAAAGCTGTGGTAAACTCCGTTCGGTATTCATCACTGTGCACTTCGCAGCCTGATGAATTTCTCAAAAGTGTCTGGAATAAAATATGGTCATAGAATTAATGTGAGTCCAGATGTGAGCAAGCTATTAAGAAACTTTTTGGTGTATCTTTTTAGAGCTTGGAGGGAATGGCAAGGATAATAGACAGTTTGCAAATAGACAAATAGTCCCAGAGAGGCAGAAACAATTCTAGTGACCTAAATGACTCTAGTATCAGTAGGTGCTGCTGTGTATATATAGACTCTAAAACTAGGGGCAAATCTTTCCCTCACAGTTTGTATCATTGGTTTGATATGGACATACATAAAAATGGAACTTAGCTGGTGCTAGTAAAAGAAAAACAAAACTATGAATGTTTCAGGCCTGGACATAAAGGTAATGCTTCTAGCAGGCAAGTCCAATGAGATGAGTATCAACTGGAATAATCATAAATGTCAGAATCACACTAGGACATTATATTTTAAAATGTGTTCTTTCGTGCATTTGTGCGCAGTGGGGTGGTGGGGATAATTCATGGGGAAGCAGCAAAACACAGACTCCAGACCTAGGTGCCTGAATCAAACCCTGGTCCTTAATGGTTACTCGTTGTATGTAATTTCTATAACCTCCCCGTGTTTGTGAAGTTCATGTTATCTCTGTTATAGTTCCTCCATTTGTAAAATAGAGAGAATTACAGCAATGTACTTACCTTACAGAGCTGTTGTAAAGATTAAATGAGCTAGTTTACAGAGATGTCTTATAATAGAACCCAGCACAGAGAACACAGAGTATTTGTCCTCATTATGGTAAAAGGCTCAAAAAATGTAAAAGTTGTACATCAAATGCTTTGTTAACCAGAAAACTAAAAGGCAATTACCACCAAATCAGGTATTTATCTTTTAGCTTTAACTTTAATTGAAAGGATTTAAAGAATATTGTTCACTAATACATGATAATTTAAGTACTATGGATCCCTCCCTTCACCTTGACACTTCAGTCTCCTGGTTTTCCTTCTACTACTTCTCAGATTGTAACATTTGTCTCCTTTGCAGGACCATCCATGCTTGCCTGTCAATATTAGAGTTTCTCAAGGCTCCATCCTAGGGCTGCTCCTCTGCTCACTCTTCATACTCCCCACCCAGGATATCTCAGTTTTACTCTATTTAGTTGACATTCACGTTTGTACCTCCAGGCTAACTTGCTTCTCTGAGATGACTGTGCATTTATCAAACTGCCTATGAAATCTGAACTCAGATGTCTCAAAGACCTCAGGCTCAACAGGACCAAAGTAGAAACCACAATCTTCCCCCATGCCTGACCTTGTGATATAATGCACCCCAGCAAATGGCTCCACCATTTCTGCAGGTGCACAAGTCAGAAATCTAAGTGTCATCCGTCATTCTTCCCCATACACAGTCCATCACCAATTCCCATCAATTGCACTTTCTAAATATCTCCTGGGTCTCTACAGTTTTCTCTATCTCTACCATGGCAACATTCATCGAAGGCACCTCCATCCTTTCCTGGACTATGACAATGGCTTCTTAACTGGACCTGCCCCGTCCAATCTCATCCAATCTCTTTCTAGGTCCATTCTCCACACTGCAGCCAAATTTTCTTTTTAAACCACAAATCTCATCATGTCACTCTGCTTAAAACTCTGAACATTTCCCTATTGCTCTTCGGATCAAGGACAAAACTTTTAACATGCCCCATTGGATCCTGCATCATCTGGTTCCTGCTCAAATTCTCCAGACTCACCCTGCACTGTGTTCTTCCTTGTTCCTTATGCTCCAGTGAGCTGGCCTTCTCTTAGTTGTCTGAATAGCCATGTGTCCTCCATGACAGGGCCTCTGCACATGCTGTTGCCTCTGCCTGGAATGCTCCTTCCACCCATTCACCTTGTTAACTCCTATGCCTCCTTCACATCTCAGCTTGTCATCAGTTCCTCAGAAGGCCTGCCCTGACCCCAATATCTAGGTCAAATGCTTCTATTATACACTGTCATAATACCATTTACTATGTGAAATAGCACTCGTTATAGCTGCAACTACTATTCGCTTGTGTGATATAAGAGTGATGTGAGACTTCTCCCAAGTGGCTCCCTGTCTTTAGGGACCCTGCTTGTTTACCACTGTATTGCTAGTAGTAGATGAAATATCACACATAGTAGATGTTTAATAAATACTAATTGAATGAATGAACGAACAAGTAAGTAAATCAATTATGGGTAGATGGGAATGAGCGTGAAGATATGAACCAATATTACTAAAGCTATTTTTTTTTTCAGGAATAGGGAAAGTTTATGAGTTTATAAGGGACAAACGGAGTGACTGACCCCGACTGTCCTGACAAGATAATTGCAAATTGGTAACTTTGGGGCAGATAATGGGGGGGCAAGAAGGTGTATAAAGAAGACAAAGTCTAACTTGAAGAAAGAGAAAAAGCTCAGTTTTACACATCTTTGTATGTAGCTACAAGTCCAGGAGAATGATTTGAAGATTAGAGATTTTCTATTATTGTCCTATTATATTTGTAATAATCAGAAAGTTGTTAGAGCATATTTCAAACCAACTTAGTGCTTAAGAACAAACAAATAAAAAAATTAGTTACCCTTATGTAAAGTAACCTTACTCCTTAATGTCAAACTTCTGTCACATAGAATGCAAAGTTCTTACATCTATTAACTTTTATGGTTAAATATCACCTAACATCCTGTTTTATATAACAACAACTACTTTTTTATTTTAAATGGTGATAAGTTAGCAAACAGAGAGTCTCAGAGATGCTAAACCTATGACTTTTAATAAGATGTTCTAGTTCTAGACATTTTTTGATATATTTGTGAGTGCTATTTTACTATTTAATTAGAAACTTTTCTTCACTAAAGTGCTATAGATTGCTCTGAGGAGTAGCAGATAACTGAGATGTACTGTCAGTTCAATAGTTACCAATTAATTGGTAATTAAGTTTCCATTGGTGATCAATCATTCATTTTGCAGAGAGTGCTAGAACCAGGGAAGCTTCTTAAAGGAGCAGAGGACATTTTTAAATCAAAGGCCTTCTGAAGTATTCCGTTATAGAGGTGGCTGCTCTTCAGAGTCAGCTTCTGTGATTTTGTTCATTTCTTGTTCTCACTTTTTTCCTATGTCTAAGTGGCATTCTGGGAACTTTCAAGCCTCAGACTTGACTTGGGGTTTGGTGCTGGTGGAGATATGATGGATTCATCAGGATATAAAACAATTGGCAAATTGTGGAGTACAGTTTTAGGTTGTAAACTAGTAGCAGCCTACTATCAACAAGAGTCCAGGAATTGTCTCATTTATCTTTTATCCCCACTGTGTACACTGCCTAGCACACTGTAGGTATTTAACAACTACCTGCTGAAAAATTAATGCATTTGCAAAGTAACCAGGGATAAAGCTCATTTGCCTACCCAGCTTGCTTTGTGGTCTGCCTCGCTGAATAGGGCGAGCTGAAAAACAGAGGTTTAGATGCATCTCAGGGTGTCTGCAAACCTGCAGGACCTCACTGATCTTCTCTAAATGAAGGGAGAGAAACAGGACCAGAACTGTAGCTTCGATGTGTCTGTTTTCTCACATGTAAAGCTTAATAAGTGTAGAACTCTGCATCAGAGTTAATGCAATTTATATTCCACAATTCAAGGCTTCTCCTTCAGGAAACAGTAAGGTCTCTAAATGGTACTTCCTCAAGGACTGAGAGGGATTCCTGTCCCCCACCCCCCCACAAACAAATTCCAAAGTATAGAAACACTGCACAATGTTGGAATAGGATGTACAGAACTCCTTGATCTTAAAAAAATTGTGCAATGGAGCCAGAAACCAAACATCATGTCAGGTTCAAGTGGCATTCAAATTTCAGAAGCCAGGGGACCCCAATCTTTTTCTTTTTCATTTTCTCCACAGCTGAGATCTGCAGGAGAGGGGCACTAACTTCGAGGAAAACGTAACATTCCAGTGTTCACTGCAGGAGAGGCGGACTACTCCTTGTCTCTTCCTGCTGAGAATCCTGATAAACTCTGACGCCTGGGGTCAGGGTGGCAGGAACTGGCTTACAGAGCTGCGGGCTGTCGTTATGCTTGAATAGTAGACCTTTAATTATTAGAGGGAGCCTTGGTTTAAACTCTCAGCATTGCAAAGGTAAAGTATCATGTAAATACTCCATCTGATTCACCACGTCCCTTACAGATAACGAGTGAATGTGTTTGCTGCTCATTTGTGCAGGAAAGATGGGGTGACTCCTCACCACTTTACACACAGTTCCTGGTGTGATGTTGGAGTGGGATTGCGTCCAGCTGGAAGAACAACTACAGACCCACTGCCGGGGGTCTCCTTGCCACTCGTGCTTCTCTTAAAGCCAAAGGTCTCGTGTTTTGGGGTAAAAGTGAACGTAGCTGGTGAAAAGCAGTTCTCTGGTACAACAGCTGCTTTGGGGCACTCCAGAAGAGCCTACAGAGAAAGTTTTCCCTCAGCACCAGTTGAGGAGCCAGACTAATGCTCTCTCTTTGGTAACAAAGGGAGGAAGAAGGAAGGAAGGAAGGAAGGGAGGGAGGAAATCAATCTTTACCCTGCACCTACACTGTGCCAGGCACTGAGTTGGGCATTTTCACATACAAGCAGACCCACAGCAGCCCTGTGAGGTTTTATCACACTGAGTTTCAGGAGGAGACGCAGGGCAGCCAAAGGTGGCAGCCACAGGTTCACGCTGGAAAAGGCATTCGAATTTAATTCTCTCTGACTCTCAAGCTCATGAAATGCTTTTGCTACTGTTTACTATTCTGGGCAAAGTTCCGAGAGTTATACAATTACAAAAATGGAAAGGGCCTTAGAGACCATCTTACTCCAGTCCCTCACTTTATGTATGAGAAACTGAAAGTTAGGGAAGTTGTAACTCTAAGAGAGTTGGAATCACTTAACGAAAGTTATCATTTAACACGTAAACCCTCAATGCTTCAAAGAAGGAAATGTATTGATAGATTTGCCCACCCCTGATTCCTTTTCTGAGAGAAAAGCTAGAATTAATCATCATTTTCTGGACCATGGCACAAAGAGGACCACTAGCATTTTGGGCTGTTCTAGTTAGCATGGCTCTCAAATTTACCTCTTTGTCACCTATTTTGGTTAACGAACATTACGGTGTTTCCATCCTGGTCACTTGAAATTTCAGTCATCACCAACTCCTCTTTCTCCAGCATCTCTCACATCCAAGCAGTTGCTAGGTCTCGCTCAACTCTGTCTGCAGTGTCTCTCCTGTGCAGCCCTCCAGCCACCCCTGCACGCCTGCCCCAGGATAGGTGTTCCTCACTGAACTTCCTGTCTCCCATCTCATCTGCCTTGAAGCAGTTACTTCCTTCTTCAAAATTTTAATTGCTTCCCAAAGCCCTGCAGGAAAAGTCCAGTCTCCTTAGTATGACATCCTAACCTGCCTCGATTAACATGCTCAGTCTTTCATCCACTAAGGCATTAAGATTTTCCATTAAGATGGTCAGGTGACCATCTAGGACACCACGGGAATCTCAGAGTGGCTATCCTGACACAAGACCCTTCCCATTTTTGGATTCTTGCATTTACTTTGGCAGCTGATGGCCCCCTCCCGCTGGCCACTGACACCCACTCCCTGCTCATGTAAACCTGAAGGCTGGCTCTCTCCGAAAGTCTCTCTTTACGATGTCTTTTGAATGACAGAAGTAATGTGTTTTGGGACTTCCCTGGTGGTGCAGTGGTTAAGAATCTGCCTGCCAATGAAGGGGACACGGTTCGATCCCTGGTCCGGGAAGATACCACATGTTGCGGAGCAACTAAGCCCGTGCGCCACAAATACTGAGCCTGTGCTCTAGAGCCTGCGAGCCACAACTACTGAGCCCGTGCGCCACAACCACTGAAGCCCGTGCGCCTAGAGCCTGTGCTCCACAACAAGAGAAGCCACTGCAATGAGAACCCTGTGCACCGCAACAAAGAGTAGCCCCTGCTCGCTGCAACTAGAGAAAGCCCGCGCAGCAACTAAGACCCAATGCAGCTAAAAATAAATTAAAAAAAAAAAAGAAGTAATGTGTTTTATTGGATGGGGGAGGGGAAACAGTGACAAAGAATAAGAATAGTGGATAGTACAAGGGCACAGGAAGATACCATACAGCTCAAGATATTTGAGTCAATAGGGAAAAAGAAATAAATAAAATCATCCCATACAATATGTTGTTTAGGCATATACACATGTGCAGCACAAGTAAAGGCAAGGGAAAGATGAACAAACAATTCACAATTGCCGCTTACCCACTCTTCTGGAGGAGGAGGGTAGGAATAAGACTGGGAGGGACACATGGGGCCTTCAAAGGCATTGGTAATATTCTCTTTTTAAGCTTCGTGGTAGAGAATCAGTATTTTATTTTTCATACACACTCACAACACATACATGTATACAGTACATTATTCTTTTGTACATATGACTATATCATTATAAAAATAAATTTTAAAAGAAAACAGTGAATAAATGGGAGGTAAGAAAGTGAAGAGAGCCTATTAAGTACTCTCTCCCCCCCAACTTTTTTTTTGTTTTCTTTAACATCTTTATTGGAGTATAATTGCTTTACAATGGTGTATTAGTTTCTGCTTTATAACAAGTGAATCAGTTATACATATGCATATGTCCGCATATCTCTTCCCTCTTGCGTCTCCCTCCCTTCCACCCCTCTAGGTGGTCACAAAGCACCGAGCTGATCTCCCTGTGCTATGCGGCTGCTTCCCACTAGCTATTTTACGTTTGGTACTGTATATATGTCCATGCTACTCTCTCACTTTGTCCCAGCTTACCCTTCCCCCTCTCCATATCCTCAAGTCCATTCTCTAGTAGGTCTGTGTCTTTATTCCCGTCTTGCCCCTAGGTTCTTCATGACAATTTTTTTTTTTTTTTTTAGATTCCATATATATGTGTTAGCATACGGTATTTCTTTTTCTCTTTCTGACCTACTTCACTCTGTATGACAGACTCT
>NC_041218.1:33895234-33896268 GCF_002837175.3 Physeter macrocephalus
GTTTGTTGGCAATCTGTATATCTTCTTTGGAGAAATGTCTATTTAAGTCTTCTGCCCATTTTTGGATTGGGTTGTTTGTTGTTTTGATATTGAGCTGCATGAGCTGCTTGTACATTTTAGAGATTAATCCTTTGTCAGTCGCTTCATTTGCAAATATTTTCTCCCATTCTGAGGGTTGTCTTTTCGTCTTGTTTATGGTTTCCTTTGTTGTGCAAAAGCTTTTAAGTTTCACTAGGTCCCATTTGTTTATTTTTGCTTTCATTTCCATTTCTCTAGGAGGTGAGGCAAAAAGGATCTTGCTGTGATTTATGTCACAGAGTGTTCTGCCTATGTTTTCCTCTAAGAGTTTGATAGTGTCTGGCCTTACATTTAGGTCTTTAATCCATTTTGAGTTTATTTTTGTGTATGGTGCTAGGGAGTGTTCTAATTTCATTCTTTTACATTTAGCTGTCCAGTTTTCCCAGCACCACTTACTGAAGAGGCTGTCTTTTCTCCACTCTATATTCTTGCCTCCTTTATCAAAGATAAGATGACCATATGTACGTGGGTTTATCTCTGGGCTTTCTATCCTGTTCCACTGATCTATATTTCTGTTTTTGTGTCAGTACCATACTCTCTTGATTACTGTAGCTTTGTAGTATAGTCAGAAGGCAGGGAGCCAGATTCCACCAGCTCCATTTTTCTTTCTCAAGATTGCTTTGGCTATTCGGGGTCTTTTGTGTTTCCATACAAATTGTGAATTTTTTTGTTCTAGTTCTGTGAAAAATGCCAGTGGTAGTTTGATAGGGATTGCATTGACTCTGTAGATTGCTTTAGGTAGTATAGTCATTTTCACAATGCTGATTCTTCCAATCTAAGATCATGGTACATCTCTCCATCTATTTGTATCATCTTTAATTTCTTTCATCAGTGTCTTATAATTTTCTGCATATAGGTCTTTTGTATCCTTAGGTAGGTTTATTCCTAGATATTTGATTCTTTTTGTTGCAATGGTAAATGGGAATGTTTTCTTAATTTCACTTTCAGATTTTTCA
>NC_041218.1:33897884-33898524 GCF_002837175.3 Physeter macrocephalus
GCCTTATGTATTGAGGTGCTCCTATGTTGGGTGCTTAAATATTTACAATTGTTATATCTTCTTCTTGGATTGATCCCTTGATCATTATGTAGTGTCCTTCTTTGTCTCTTGTAATAGTCTTTGTTTTAAAGTCTATTTTGTCTTACATAAGAATTGCTACTCCAGCTCTCTTTCGATTTCCATTTGCATGGAATATGTTTTTCCATCCTCTTGCTTTCAGTCTGTATGTGTCCCTAGGTCTGAAGTGGGTCTCTTGTAGACAGCATATATACAGGTCTTGTTTTGTATCCATTCAGCCAGTCTATGTCTTTTGGTTGGAGCATTTAATCCATTTACATTTAAGGTAATTATCGATATGTATGTTCCTATTACCATCTTCTTAATTGTTAGGGGTTTGTTATTGTAGGTCTTTTTCTTCTCTTGTGTTTCCTGCCTAGAGAAGTTCCTTTAGCATTTTTTTAAAGCTTGTTTGGTGATGCTGAATTCTCTTAGCTTTTGCTTGTCTGTAAAGGTTTTAATTTCTCTGTCAAATCTGAATGAGATCCTTGCTGGGTAGAGCAATCTTGGTTGTAGGTTTTTCTCCTTCATCACTTTAAATATGTCGTGCCACTCCCTTCTGGCTTGCAGAGTTTCTGATGAA
>NC_041218.1:33898601-33900822 GCF_002837175.3 Physeter macrocephalus
TTCAAATATTTTCTCAGTCCCTTTTTTTTTCTCTTCTTCTTCTGGGACCCCTATAATTCAAATGTTGGTGCGTTTAATGTTGTCCCAGAGGTCTCTGAGACTGTCCTCAATTCTTTTCATTCTATTTTCTTTATTCTGCTCTGCAGTAGTTATTTCCATTATTTTATCTTCCAGGTCACTTATCTGTTCCTCTGCCACAGTTTTTCTGCTATGGATCCCTCTAGAGAAAATTTCATTTATTGTGTTGTTCATCACTGTTTGTTTGTTATTTAGTTCTAGGTCCTTGTTAAACATTTCTTGTATTTTCTTCATTCTATTTCCAAGATTTTGGATCATCTTTACTATCATTATTCTGAATTATTTTACAGGTAGACTGCCTAGTTCCTCTTCATTTGTTAGGTCTGGTGGGTTTTTGCCTTGCTCATTCATCTGCTGTGTGTTTCTCTGTCTTCTCATTTTGCTTAACTTACTGTGTTTGGGGTCTTCTTTTTGCAGCCTGCAGGTTCGTATTTCCCGTTGTTTTTGATGTTTGTCCCCAGTGGCTAAGGTTGGTTCAGTGCATTGTGTAGGCTTCCTGGTGGAGGGGACTAGTGCCTGTGTTCTGGTGGATGAGGCTGGATCTTGTCTTTCTGGTGGGCAGGTCCACATCTGCTGGAGTGTTTTGGGGTGTCTGTGGCCTTATTATGATTTTAGGCCGCCTCTCTGCTAATGGATGGGGTTGTGTTCCTGTCTTGCTAGTTGTTTGGCACAGGGTGTCCAGTACTGTAGCTTGCTGGTCATTGAGTGGAGCTGGGTCTTAGCATTGAGATGGAGATCTCTGGGAGATTTTCGCCGTTTGATATTACTTGGAGCTGGGACGTATTTTGTGGACCAGTGTCCTGTACTTGGCTCTCCCACCTCAGAGGCACAGCCCTGACGCCTGGCTGGAGCAGAAGAGACTGTCATCCACATGGCTCAGAATAAAAGGGAGAAAAAAAAAGAAAGAGACAAAGTAGAAGATATAATAAAATAAAAGTTATTAAAATAAAAAATAATTATTAAAATTTTTTTTAAGTAAGAAGAAAAAAGAAAGAAAGAAGAGAGCAACCAAACCAACAAACAACTCCACAGATGATAACAAGTGCTAAAAACTATGCTAAAAAAACAAAACAAAACTAAACAACAAAAAAAACCGGACAGAACCCTAGGACAAATGGTAAAGCAAAGCTATACAGACAAAAATCACACACAGAAGCATACACATACACACTCACAAAAAGAGAAAAAGGGAAAAAAAAAAATCGTTGCTCCCAAAGTCCACGTCCTCAATTTGGGATGATTCGTTGTCTATTCAGTTATTCCACAGATGCAGGGTACATCAAATTGATTGTGGAGATTTAATCTTCTGCTCCTGAGGCTGCTGGGAGAGATTTTCCTTTCTCTTCTTTGTTTGCACAGCTCCCTGGGTTCAGCTTTGGATTTGGCCCCGCCTCTGCGTGTAGGTTGCCTGACGGCATCTGTTCTTCGCTCAGACAGGATGGAGCAGCTGATTTGGGGGTTCTGGCTCACTCAGGCCGGGAGGAAGGAGGGGTACGGATGTGGGGCGAGCCTGCGGCGGCAGAGGCCAGCGTGACATTGCACCAGCCTGAGGCCGCCGTGTGTTCTCCCAGGGAAGTTGTCCCTGGATCTCTGGACCCTGGCAGTGGCGGGCTGCACAGGCTCCGAAGAGAGGAGGTGTGGATAGGGACCTGTGCTCGCACACAGGCGTCTTGGTGGTGGCAGCAGCAGTCTTAGCGTCTCATGCCCGTCTCTGGAGCTCCTTTACGTAGTGCTCTGGATCCCCTCTCCTTGCACACTAGGAAACAAAGAGGCAAGACAAAGTCTCTTGCCTCTTTGGCAGCTCCAGACTTCTTCTCAGACTCCCTCCTGGCTAGCCGTGGTGCACTAGTCCCCTCCAGGCTGTGTTCATGCAGCCAACCCCAGTCCTCTCCCTGAGATCTGACCTCTGAAGCCCAAAGCCCGAGCCTCAGCTCCCAGACCCCGCTCACCCCAGAGGGTGGGCAGACAAGCCTCTTGGGCTGGTGAGTGGTGGTCGGCACCGATCCTCTGTGCGGGAATCTCTCTGCTTTGCCCTCCGCACCCCTGTTGCTGCACTCTCCTCCGTGGCTCCGAATCTTCCCCCCTCCGCCACCCGCAGTCTCCGCAGGTGAAGGGTCTTCCTAGTGTGTGGAAACCTTTCCTC
>NC_041218.1:33901146-33907867 GCF_002837175.3 Physeter macrocephalus
CCTGAGGCTGCTGGGAGAGATTTTCCTTTCTCTTCTTTGTTTGCACAGCTCCCTGGGTTCAGCTTTGGATTTGGCCCCGCCTCTGCGTGTAGGTTGCCTGACGGCATCTGTTCTTCGCTCAGACAGGATGGAGCAGCTGATTTGGGGGTTCTGGCTCACTCAGGCCGGGAGGAAGGAGGGGTACGGATGTGGGGCGAGCCTGCGGCGGCAGAGGCCAGCGTGACATTGCACCAGCCTGAGGCCGCCGTGTGTTCTCCCAGGGAAGTTGTCCCTGGATCTCTGGACCCTGGCAGTGGCGGGCTGCACAGGCTCCGAAGAGAGGAGGTGTGGATAGGGACCTGTGCTCGCACACAGGCGTCTTGGTGGTGGCAGCAGCAGTCTTAGCGTCTCATGCCCGTCTCTGGAGCTCCTTTACGTAGTGCTCTGGATCCCCTCTCCTTGCACACTAGGAAACAAAGAGGCAAGACAAAGTCTCTTGCCTCTTTGGCAGCTCCAGACTTCTTCTCAGACTCCCTCCTGGCTAGCCGTGGTGCACTAGTCCCCTCCAGGCTGTGTTCATGCAGCCAACCCCAGTCCTCTCCCTGAGATCTGACCTCTGAAGCCCAAAGCCCGAGCCTCAGCTCCCAGACCCCGCTCACCCCAGAGGGTGGGCAGACAAGCCTCTTGGGCTGGTGAGTGGTGGTCGGCACCGATCCTCTGTGCGGGAATCTCTCTGCTTTGCCCTCCGCACCCCTGTTGCTGCACTCTCCTCCGTGGCTCCGAATCTTCCCCCCTCCGCCACCCGCAGTCTCCGCAGGTGAAGGGTCTTCCTAGTGTGTGGAAACCTTTCCTCCTTCACAGTTCCCTCCCACTGGTGCAGGTCCCCTTGCTATTCTTTTGTCTCTGTTTTTTCTTTTACCCTACCCAGTTATGTGGGGAGTTTCTTGCCTTTTGGGAGGTCTGAGGTCTTCTGCCAGCATTCAGTAGGTGTTCTGTAGGAGTTGTTCCACATGTAGATGTATTTTTGATGTATTTGTGGGGAGGAACGTGATCTCCACATCTTACTCTTCTGCCATCTTGAAGCTGGAGTCCACCCCAACTTCTTGATGTCCTAAGCAGTTTTGAAACATTCTCATGGCTTTTCTCAGCTCACAATAATGGTGTTAAATAACATCTGAATGGTGGATTATGGTTTTCAAAGTACATTATCTCATCTGATCCTCTCAACAAGTCTGTGAGTTGGGTTTGTTATGATTATCATATTTCCACAGGTGAGGAAATTGAGGTTCAGAGAGTTGTCAGTAAGTATCAGAGCTTGAATCCAAGGTGTTGATTTCAAACCGTGTCTTCCTTATACTGCATCGTACTACTTACTTACAGGCTCCTACAGTATTCCGAGGCAAACGCACACTCTAGGGATAGTCTAAGGACCAGGGAGGGAAGAAAAACTAGCATGCCTACCCGATAGGACTGGTTCTGCCCCAGCTAGGATTTGATGAGTCCCATAAACTCAGGCAAATCACGTGATCTCTCTGCGCCTGAGTTTTACTTTACTTATTTAACGAACATTTGTTCATAGTGTGTACAATGTGTCAAACATGGTTCTAAGCACTTTCCAAGTATTCACTCACTGAATCCTCTTAACAATCTCAGGAGGAAACTGAGGCACTGAAAGGCCACACGACCAGCAGTGGCAGGACAAGACTGCTGAGTTGAGGACCTAGGTCATCTGGCCCTAGGGTCTTCACTAGTACACTAGGCTACCTACTTCTTGTCTGTAAAGGGAGAGGTTGAGAGAATTGATTTCAAAGTTCTCTTCCAGCTCTATCATGCTGTGGGTCCATGCGTGACTTTCCAAAGTTTCCCCTGGGCTTGGAATCACCAGACTGCCACCAGCCCACTGTTGGAATAAATGATTGCTCACAATGTTTAAGATGCCATGAGTGATCACTGTCCCCCAACCACCAGAGGCTGCTTCAAAACACAGATTCTGGATACATCTGCCTATTCTATAAGAAGTTTTGAAAAGCATTTAGCTTTTCAAGGTTTATTCTCTTCTAAAATAATTACGTGACATCAACTCTGAGAACCAATGGTAAACATTCTGTTCTGTTTTTCTTTAAACTTGTTAAAGACTTGCTTCCTTAACCTAAAAGCTTATATACTGTCATAGGGCTAAATAATAGGAATTACTCTACAATTCATAAGCCTTGAAACAATAGTTTAGTTTTTCTTCACCTTTTCCCGAGCACTGGACATATTTTTTTAACCTGACTCAGACGTATACTTTTTTTTTTAACGAAAAGAAAACTGAAGTGCTATATACCTCAATGTATTTGATTCAAAATGTTTCCCCTAATTAAAATTATGATGCATGCAGTGAATATGCAATTACATTTAATTCAGTATAATTAAGGATGTGATACATTTAAAATAGTGATTCTTCTAATTGATCTATAGGACAAATTTAGCTCATCTATAGATAATTTAAATCAGTCTTGCAGATAGACTTTTTAAAATGTACTATCTTGTGAGATCTTTGACAGTTCACTCATACCAGCTCTCTTCCCTCCTTGCCCATGACTAAATTAACAGAAGCAATTTAATATTACCTTTATTCATAATTATACTTTGTACAAATTCTTTGGACATGTAATAATGGTTTTCAGGGGGATACGTATTTCAAAATAGAAAGTCCCTCTTTGCCTAAGGTTTTATATATATTTGGCTAAAAACTCAACTGCTTTAATTTCAGGAACTCCACTTTGCTTATTTCCCTAAATTTCATTCATGTGTTCTCTTCTCTTTGTTATATGGGACTCAGAGGCAGGTGGTGTGGAACTGACCGCAGGCAGAGACACAAAGCTTTGAACTTAGGGGTCTGCTTATGCTTCGTTCAACTTCTCTCAGTCTGTACTCAGATGTCTAAGATATTAACACTGAAGCCTGGATTCTTTGTAAAATGCAGAAGCTCTCTGGCAGAGCAGGCCCCTCCCTTTGGGGTCTTTAATGCAAGACCAGACTGTTAGGATGCTATGGTCAAACCCTAAGAATGTGACTACATTGTTTTGTGCTATGAAGAGAATGCCTGATGTTGGCCTCAGTCATGATTTAAAAGAAAGATGCTTTCTCAGTATTTTTGCTGCCATGAACTCCCCTTGATGAAGTAAGTGATCTCGCCTCATGGCTTCAAAAACCTGAAACCTCAGTTGGAGTTCTAGCAGAGGAGCAAAACGGGGGATCAGTTAAAGAAAGGTTGATTGTCTCTAGGAAGGAAAAAAGGGCATCCTCTCGGGCTGTGTGTAGAGCCTCAGACAGTCATGAACGTAGCATAACCAGGCATCTGGCCAGCCAGCTGCTGGCTCAACACT
Source organism: Physeter macrocephalus (assembly GCF_002837175.3). NCBI lineage: Eukaryota > Metazoa > Chordata > Mammalia > Artiodactyla > Physeteridae > Physeter > Physeter macrocephalus. Next base: position 33,904,497 of record NC_041218.1, read on the forward strand.
GGTGATTCACGAGGTGATGTATGCTGCCTCGTGGTGATGACCTAACTTCACACACCCAAGCGCATTCTCTGTTCTGAGGACCAGCCCAGTCTCTGCAATTGCCTTCAGGCCAAGTTTGAATGTACCATTGATGACATTGAAACTCATCGTTTTTCTTTCCAAACTGACTCCCTTTCTAGCTTCCTATTTCCTTTTTTCTTTTTTTTAATTGGAGTGACTGCTGTGTCAGTTTTTGCTGTTCAGCGTCTAGCTTCCTATTTCTATATGGTATCAATAGCCACCCTCTCCCTAAGCCTCAGGTCTCAGCCATCTTTTTTTTTTTTTTTTTTTTTTTTGCGGTACGCGGGCCTCTCACTGCTGTGGCCTCTCCTGTTGCGGAACACAGGCTCCGGACGCACAGGCTCAGCAGCCATGGCTCACGGGCCCAGCCGCTCCGCGGCATGTGGGATCCTCCCGGACTGGGGCACGAACCCGCGTCCCCTGCATCGGCAGATGGACTCTCAACCACTCCGCCACCAGGGAAGCGCGGTCTCAGCCATCTTTAATCTTCTTCTTTTCCTTTATTGTTTATATCCACTTACCAACTCAAAAATTTTTCTACTGAATTAAAGGAAATCTCATACTTAGCCTCTGACAGTCTGATTTCCTTGATTCCATAATCTCCTTCCTCAAGTCCACTTCTTAGTCATGTCCATTGGTAATCTCACAAGCCTAGTGGAGAAGAGTGTTCAGGGATGACCCTGCCCTTATTGTTTGTGTGAACTTAGAGAGGATACTTAGATCTCCAAGCCTCAGTTCTTCACTTGTAAAACGGAAAAACACACACCTATCTAATAGAATTGTTTCCAGGTTCAAATGAAATGAATCCAGTGCCAGCAGTATATTAAATAGTCACTTCCTTCCTTCATTTAGTCATTCAAAAATATTTACTAAGCCTGTAGTAGGGTGAATAGAGTTCCCCTGCAAAGTCATATATCTACCTGGAACCTCAAAATGTGACGTTATTTGGAAATAGGCTCTTTCCAAGTAATTAGTTAAGAATCTTGAGATGAAATTGTCCTGGATTTAGTGTGAGCCCTAAGTCCAATGTCTGGTGTCTTCCCAAGAAAAGGAGAGGACACAGAGAAATACACAGGGAAGATGGCCATGTGAAGATGAAGGCAGAGACTGCAGTTATGCTGCTACAACCTAAGGAATGCCTTGAACCACCAGAACTGTAAGAGGCAAGGAAGGATTCTTCCCTAGAACTTTTAGAGGGAGCACGACCTTGAGGGACATCTTGATTTCGGACTTTTGGCCTCCAGGACTACGTGAGAAGAAATTTCTATTGTTTTAAGCCACCAAGTTTGTGGTCATTTGTTGTGGCAGCTCTAGGAAAGTAATATAATACCATACCACAATACTGTTCTGGATAACTGGAAGAATACAGAAGCATACAAAAAAGGCCTAAGTCTATGCCCTTGTGCTTAATAACTTAAATAGTTATTGTTATTATTAATTTTGTTGGTTGGTCTAATGAGTCTTCATAATACCTAGTAGGACGAAGTCCAAAATTCTTATTATTTAGATTAAGAAAATAATCTAAAATGGAAAACACTCACACCCATTTAATAGAATTATTTATAGATAGTAAGGTCAGACTTGTTATCTGTCCACTATTATTTTTCATTATTCTCTAAAGCAGGGATTGGCACCCTTTTTTTGTAAAGGGCTAGGGAGCAAAAATCCTAGCTTTTGAGTGCCATTGGATCCCTGTAGAATATTTTAGTTTAGTCTGTGTGTTTTTGAAACCTTTTAAAAATGTAAAAACCATTCTTAACTTGCTGGGTGTACAAAAATAGGTCATAATTTGCCAACCCTAGCAGCTGCTTCTACCTATAGTCCAGCCTGTTCCCTCAATATCCCTTGAAGGCACTGTGCACATACGGAGACAAGAGGTAGACACACGAAATAGCTAATAAAGCAAAGTACAGTATAAAGAACACTGTTGATAGATAAGTTCTGAAAACACTGGTACAGGTAGTATATGCTATAAGATTAGGTAAGGATGAGATCAGAGTGGGCTTAAACAGCTGGGGAAGGCTCATGGCAGAGGCTAAAGTTGAGCCTGGTCTTGATAGAAGGGAAGAGAGAAAAACTTGGAGCAGAATATATTTTATGTGTATGTGTGTATGGACTTACATACACATGTGTACAAATGCATTTATAAATAAGTGAAATATATATATCCATTCTCCTCATGAGATATCCTTAGGATTCAAATTCTCAGAATTCTACAATGATAGGGGCTTTGGAATTCCGAGTGTTAAAACGTTTGCTTCTTCATCATCATTTCCTAAGGTGAATCAGATCTAAAACAGACCAAGTCCATGTGGTTTTGGTTAGCAGCCTTCACATTGCCCTTCAATCACATTCAGGAGTGACAGAGTGATTCATAGAGATAGTTGTTCTCAGTGAGGCAGATTTTAATGCTGAGTGTACAGAGGTTTTCTGCTTTTCTTTATTCAGTTAACAGAAAAAATTTAATGTACTTACTCATAGAAATGTAAGAGATACTCAAAAGACAGAACACCAGTTACCCTGCACTAATCAATAAAACAGAAGCAGTTCCTCCTGTAGAGTGTAAGAGCCATGGTCTATTTATGTGTCTAACAGTGTCACACTCAGTAGAAACAGGCTGATGAATGTCTTAGTGGAAGGCCAGGAGAGGTGAGAGATGGATGAAACCAGAGTCCTTCAATTGTGCCCCAATATGTTGTTTAAACCCATGACTGTATTCTAGCCTGCCATCACTGTCATCACCTCTTATCCCTTCTTGCCATCTTATCATTGTGCAGTGAGACTCTTCACTCCTCTTCTCCACTTGTTCTTGCCCAGAACTGTTTATCAGGAACCTCAATCTGTGGGCCACCCTTCTCACTGGCCAAGGTCCCTGAGGCCCTTACCAAACTCTCTTCTAATCTTACTGCAGCTACATCAAGGCCAAGCTCAAGAAAGTTTCTCTCTGTACCAAGCATGTACTTAGTGCCTATGAAGTGGTCCACTGTGGAGTCTAATTCTGTGGCCACAGTAAGGGTGGTATTGAAAAAGACTTTCAGGCTCAACTTCTTTTCCTTAGCCCATACATTTCAACTTGAAATCACAGACTGGTGGTCAGTAGTGAAAATCTATGGATTCCAAAAGCAAACTTCATGGCAGGGCGCTTCTACTGGTACCACTGCTTGAGCAATGACCACCAGAAGGCATTGCCTAATGTCCCTCTTACAGACCGTGTCACCCACTCAAAGGGGAAGCTCTGTTGAAAGGCTTGAGAAAGGCTTAAGGAGCACAGAGGTTACTCTGTCTTTCTCTTTTTTTTTTTTTTTTTTTTT
>NC_041218.1:33907981-33939514 GCF_002837175.3 Physeter macrocephalus
GCCGCTCCGCGGCATGTGGGATCCTCCCAGACCGGGGCGCGGACCCGGTTCCCCTGCATCGGCAGGCGGACGCGCAACCACTGCGCCACCAGGGAAGCCCTGTCTTTCTCTTTTTAATGGCTTTAATTGTGTTTTCCCAATTTTGATTAAGTACGAAGCTCTGGAATTTCTGTCTATTCACTGTCCTTATCTTCATCTTTTCTTCTCCTTTCATTTTTCTCCTTTTGTTCTTTGATTCATCTTCATCCCAAACTGGTGGATGGAGGAGAGTGCGTGTAAGTATGAACGTGTGTGCGCGCATGTGTGTGTAAGGAAGGGGGCATAGGTTATGGTGAATAGAACTTTCCAGAATTTCTTCAATGCTCTTTAACTCTTGGAAAGTCCCCAATTCTATAAATTAGTTTTCAGGGATCTGGGGGAGAGAAAGAAAAACTGTTTTATCTAAGATTATTTTTACTAATCAGAATTTTATTATATTATTTGAAATATGAGGCTTTGTCATAACTAATTGCTCTTTTGATAAATATATATTTTGTTAGGTACCAGAGGTATGGAGATAAAAGCTATAGGCCATATCTTCAAGGGGCTAATGAAGGACCAGTGAACATATTATCAATACTATGAAGTATGGTAGAAATAAACAAAGGGTGCTAACTGGAGTACACAGGAAAGGCAGCTTATCCAGAATGAGGAGTTAGGGGAAAGCTAGAGAGGAGTTTCTGGGGAAGGAAATGCCTTAATGGGTTGCAAAAAAATAGGGAGAAAATGTTAACCTGACAAAATGAGTGTTAAAGGGAATATGAGGTAGGTGAAATAATATGTGTTAAGGCAGGGTTGTGAGAGAGACCGATGGATTCTGGGAACTGCAAGTATGATAGGTTGACACATATCCAATAAGGGGTTAATGTCCCCAATATACAAGGAGCTCATACAACTCAATAGCAAAACAAAACACAATTAAAAGATGGGCAAGGAACCTGAATAGACATTTTTCAAAAAAGACACAAATGGCCAAGAGGAACATGAAAAATTGCTCAACATCATTAATCATCAGGGAAATGCAAATTAAAACCACAATGAGATATCACCTCATACACATTAGGATGGCTATTATCAAAAAGACAAGACAGGGCTTCCCTGGTGGCGCAGTGGTTGCGCGTCCGCCTGCCGATGCAGGGGAACCGGGTTCGCGCCCCGGTCTGGGAGGATCCCGCATGCCGCGGAGCGGCTGGGCCCGTGGGCCGTGGCCGCTGGGCCTGTGCGTCCGGAGCCTGTGCTCCGCAGCGGGAGAGGCCGCGGCAGTGGGAGGCCCGCGTACCGCAAAAAAAAAAAAAAAAAGACAAGAGATAGCAAATACTTGTTAGAATGTGAAGAAAAGGGAACCCTTGTACACTTTTGGTGGGAATGTAAACTGACTGCCAGTAAACACAATGAAGGTTCCTCAAGAAATTAAAAATAGAACTACCATATGAGCCAGCAATCCCGCTTCTGAGTATCTATCCAAAGGAAACAATACCATTATCTCTAAGAGATACTTGTACTTCCGTGTTCATTGCAGAACTATTCACAAAAGCCAAGACACGGAAAAAACCTATATGTCCATCAATGGATGAATAGATCAAGAAGATGTGGTATATATGCATATACATACAATGGAATATTATTCAGTCTTAAAAAAGAAGGAAATCCTGTCATTTGTGTCAATGTGGATGAACCTGGAGGGTACTATGCTAAGTGGAATAAGCCAAAGAAAAACAAATGCTGTGTGATATCACTTATATGTGGAATAAAAAAAAAAGTTGGATTCATAGAAACAGAGAGTAGAAAAGTGGTTGCAAGGGGCTGGGGTGGTGGGGGAATAGGGAAAGATTGGTAAAAGGGTACAAACTTTTTTAAAAAAATAGATCTTTATTGGAGTACAATTGCTTCACAATACTGTGTTAGTTTCTGTTGTACACCAAAGTGAATCAGCCATATGCATACATAAGTCCCCATATCCCCTCCCTCTTGAGCCTCCCTCCCACCCTCCCTATCCCACCCCTCTAGGTCATCGCAAAGCACTGAGCTGACTACATCTTTATTCCTGCCCTGCAACTAGGTTCATCAGTACCAATTTTTTTTTTAGATTCCATATATATGTGTTAACATACGGTATTTGTTTTTCTCTTTCTGACTTATTTCACTCTGTATGTCAGACTGTAGGACCATCCATCTCACTACAAATAACTCAATTTTGTTTCTTTTTATGGCTGAGTAATATTCCATTGTATATACGTGCCACAGCTTCTTTATCCATTCATCTCTACAAACTTTCAATTAAAAGATAAATAAGGTCTGAGGATCTAATATATAACATGGTAACTATAGTTGATAACGCTGTACTGTAAAATTGAAATTTGCTAACAGAGTAGAAAAAAGAAAAAAAAGAAAGAGTAAGAATGAGAAAAAAAAGAAAGTTGAGAGTAGGGTAGGGTGGCAGTGGTATGCTTGATCCATCTTGTACCAGCTTACAGAGCCAACTGTGAACATTTCTTCTTAACTCTTATTCAGTGACTTTACCTTCTTTGCTTGAAATTGGCTTGGGGGGGTATTTACACCACCTAAACTGGTAAACATTACAAATCAGGGGCTTCTACTCCCCCTGACCCCAGAGTTAAACATTTGCCAGAACACCACTGAGTGTGGGGAGCACCAGGAAATAGCCAGGGCCAAGGTAAGAAACCTTTTGAATATCATACTAGAGAGTGTGGATTTTACTCAAACCACTGGGGAACCCTCAAATTATTTTAAGGGATGCAGTTACATACATGGGTTGGCTTTCAAGAAATATTACTCCAGCAGCAGTCTGGAAACAAACAGATTGCTTGGGGACGAGGATGGAGTCAGGGAGATCTAGCTTTATCTTATTGGTATTGTTTTCAACACACTAATAAAACAAAAAACCTGTAAGGGATGATAATATACAATTTTCTGTTTTCTGCTTTGTGTATATGCAGAAGGCGAGAAGAAGTAAAGATTTTTAAAGTTCATATTTACTATGAATGAGATCAGGTTTTCTTCTGGAGAAGTCATAGAAGAAGCAGACTTAATTAGGTTGTGTTAATGAAGAACGTTGAGATAGGTAAAATGATTTCTTCGGAAATATTATTTCTGGATTAAATAGGTGTTGTTAGGTGCACCCAAAGACCAGCAGCTGGTTATGGTACTTAAGAAGGTCTTAAATAAGGCTAGTGCACAGACTGAGAATGTCCACATGGATTAATGAATGGGAGAGGTTGTGAAAACTATTACTTAATCCCAATTGAGAGTTTCCTGAGCCACTGAGTTGAGGTTGATAGACAAGAATAAGGTTAGAAGGAAAGAGTATTAAACAAACAAAACACACAATAGTTCAGTTTGACTTGTGATTTATCTGGAATTTAGAAAGCCTTGCTAGTAGCAAAAAATGTAAAATGAAGCTATGTCAACATTTTTATTAAAATAATTGTCCAGCCATTCACTGGAACAGAGACTTTATTCTATACTGGCAGAGAAAACAGAAAATTTGACTGTTTCTTAACTAGTTCTTGAATACCCAGAATACAGAGTATTAAATAAGGCATTGGGAGCTATAACAGCTGGTTCTGAGGGCCCAGAGACTACAGGGAAAGCTTTAATAGCTAAAGCTCACACAAATACTAAATTAATACTTACTTATAAAAATTTAGGTGTTTACTTTTCAAATCTTTAATAATCCTTCTTTTTTCATGAGTTCATCTTCATTCAATTGGATTGTTATCACCAGGGTCATAAGATACTCAATATCATATAGTTTACACCATGGTTACCCTAGAACCTGTAATAATTTGATTTTTTTTTTTTAAATAAAGAACTTCTTTTTGCTAGGTGTGGTAAAGTCCTGGTGTATATTTTTCTAGGATCTATAACTGTGCACAAAAGGTGAACTTCAAATTTTCAACACTGAGGTGAATATGTTTTCCTGTGCAGAATCCACTAAAAACAAATGGAGATAGGAGAGGAGGCATGGGGGCAATTATTGCACCATCATATCACATACCCAGGATCATAAAAAGCACTGTTTGCCTAAAAGTCTGAAATTGCTGCTTATGTTTTCATAAGCATTTGATTCTAAAAAAGTATCTAGAAAGAAAATACCATAATCGTCAAAATTTGCTCTATTATTTTTTAAAGCAGGCACATATTTTAGTCCTTTTTGTACCTGTCAAAACCCTGTACTTTGACCTTTCAATGTTTTTTGCTTTTTTTTTTTTTTTTTGAGATGCTGCTTGGTCAAGCACAGTGGTTTTCTTTCTATTTTTTTTAAATTTAATTTTATTTTTTTATACAGCAGGTTCTTATTAGTTATCTATTTTATACATGTTAGTGTATATATGTCAATCCCAATCTCCCAATTCACCACACACACACCACCCCCCCACCGCTTTCCCTGTTAATTACAAGTAATACCTACTATTGTTAAACCACCACTTAATATTACTCATCATTTTGCAAACACTGACTAGTATCCCTACTACTGGACCAGTAACAGAACTGATCTTGTGCTTTGTCTGCCCAATTCTACTTGGAATCAATAGTTTTCCTATGACTCTTCTGAAATGAGAGTGAGTTTAGTTGAGAGTATGAAACACTGACCATTTTTTTCCACATCAGCTCTAGATAAACCCAATGTAACTGGTGTTTTTCAAATTAGAAATACTTCTCAATTACTCTTACTAATATATTGACTGATTCTTGTTTACCATGATGTTGAAGCTACAAATAAGGTTATATTTAGTGAATCATCAGGAATATTATATTTTATTATAAATTCCTCTTCTTTATTAATTTAATTCAGTTCCTTAAGTACCAGGATCACCTAACTTGACCTCATATTCGCCTCTGTTATTGCACTGTAGAACATTTCCAGAGTCTTGGACCTTCTCATATTAGTGACTATGAAGAAAAATAATTTCACCTTCCTATTATTTCTGAGGTTTTATATAACCCCTACTCACGCTGTACTCTTATAAACAATCTCTTATATTCAAGATTCTGGTCACTTTACTGGAAAATAAACAGTCCTCTGCCTGTAATTACAGCCTTCAGGAAGGGGCAAGCCAGTGACCTCTCTGACTTTAGGCACAGGAATAAGCCCTGAAGATTAAATGCCTCCTATTCCCTCATCTTTTCCCCTGGCAAACTCTACTTCATTCTGGGCCAAACAAATGTGAACAAAGTGAACAGAGAAAAAGGTGAGAATTTCTTTCTACTCTTCATACATATTTTTTGCACCTGCATTTCAAATAAATCTTCGTGGCTTGTGGAGATGACAAAAACAATGCTTTCTGTGATCCAGTCACAAAAATATATTTGCAGATTTTATCAAGGACTTTTATCCAAACACTGCAGCAAATCAGATGGTCTCAGTTCACTGTGTAAATATATATACATATATTTTGGAAGACAAAATATTTTGTCAAAATCAACAATAATGTCTATGATCTGCAAAGCACATGCTTAGGTACAAAAAAGCATGATGAAGTGCCTAAGACCTTAAACCTATTTAGATATTTGCAGGATTAAATATATATAGATAAACATGAGTGTAACAAAAGAGAAAGGCAAAATGTGTCTGCAGCTAGAGATGCATTAAAACAGCATAAAGGCGGTACTAACCAGAGCGCATGCCCCTGTACATTCAGTAGGTGCTCATGACATCCTCGTGAGTCCTGGGAGCACTTGTCTCTCACTTGGCCCTCTAGGCCACATGATTCTCATGAGAAGGAAATGGTCTAAAATGGATGTAGCTGTGTAGAGGACAGTCCACAGATGTTGAAAGACAATGAGACTCAGCATCACATTCCTTTGAATTCTACCAACTTTTATAACTTTGACAGTTTCAAAAGACCTTATTTGGTGTGTTTTCATAATTATATGACTCTTTTTTTTTGGTCATAGGACTTAATGGTAACAGGACAATCCCTTCCATCCCTAAGAAACACAGGTTTTTCTGATGAGTAGGGTCCCAAGTGTTGGCCACAGAAGACTGAAGAGGGGGAGAAGAAAGAAACAACTTTGACTGATATAAGAAATTTCTGCTTTCAAAGAAGGTGATTAAAGTGATAGGCTATGAGAGGCAGTGAAAGTGAGAGCTACCTAAATTATGTCCTTAGCTTCTAGAAATTCACACATTATCTTCTTCACACTAAGAATTACTTAACGAAAAGTGACTATTTAGAAATCAAAGAAAAGACAAAGTTCGGAAACATTGACAACTTTTTTAAAAAAGAGAAAGTGTTTAAAAAAGTTAAATTCTCCAGCACAGTTTTACTTTTTACTTCTTGTGATACATTTTTCTAAGTTTAAAGTAATATGCACTCACGGTCAGAACCTACTTTAAAAAGCTGCTTAAATGTCACAGCAAATAGTTAAGACCTCGAGCTTATGATATAGATAAAAATTAGTTTGTTAAATACTGGCTATGTACTTGACCATGTAGTGAAGACATAATTGCTTTTTTGAGCTTTATGTAAGTTAACTTTTAGCTTCATGAAAAAGTTAACTTCCACCTCCTCAGGGTGGCCTTTTGTGACTATACTATCAAATTTAGATCTTTCTCCTCATTTTCATTCACAGATGTTTATTTCCCTCGCATTATATTTCATGAATTATTATGATGTATTTGTTTGCTGGCATGACTGACTGTCATCTCCTCCCCAGTAGGTTTGCTTCATAAAGACAAGAACCAGGCCTATCTTACTCACCATTGTAATACCAGTAGGTTAGACATTCAGTAAATTCCTGTTGAATTTCTTGTTGAATCTTAGTTGTATGAATAAATCCTTTCCTCTGTCTCTTGCTGAAAATGATGATTACAAGTTTCTGGCCATTTTATGCACTAAATAAAATGGTTAGGATTCTAGCACTTGGCTTAAACTAATAAGATGAAAGAACAAGCATGTAATGTAATTAGCTTAAATTAAATGGAAACTATTGCACGTTTTATTGCCAAGATAATTTTTAGAGATATTCGTTTTTGCTATTGACTGCTACTGCATTAGTGCTTGTAATCTGCTTAGTGCATTAGCACTAAACACTATTGATTCACTCAGAGCTAACAGACCAATTTAATCTTTGCATTTTTCCCATTTCCTGAGTAGCACTTCACCTATAGTTTAGTTAGTAGACTGGTTGCTAGATGCAAGTGTTAATCAGATTTTAAATTTAAAATGTCATCAGAAAATTTAGTATCCTACAGATTTATATTTTCTGGTACATGGATTCAAATTCTAGCAAATCATGAATAAGCCATATATTTTTAGATGACAACTCAGCAAGTTTAATTTTCATAAAATCAGCTCTAGAAAAGAATGCTTTACAAATCAAAACTGACCTTAATTTATACCTTTTACCTAGAGCACCATTTGAAATATCACCATTTTAATGTCCTTCAGTTGATGAACACTTTGGTGATTTACCCAAATCAAACAATTGAAGTCAGACTTTAGCCTGAATTCAGAATGGTTATTTTTTGTTTTATAGTTATATACTGTTCATAAAACACCTCCCCCTACTAGTGAACATCAGGAATAGTTAAAAGAAGCCTTTGCCCTATATTAGCATGCATTTATAAGATATTTTTCTGTCCTCTTGTTGAAAAACTAGAGAATATTTTTGAAGTATAGAAGGTAGACACACTTCATCTGCCCCACCTTAGCCTAGGTCTAGGGTGAAGTGCAGGAAACCTCTTTTCCAAGGATTTTACTCAGCAAGTCATTCATATGCAAATGAACCTGCCTGGACCATTTTAGTTAGAAAAAATATATAACTATCAGACTGGAATGTAACCAGGATCCTAGAATCACTTATCACATTCACTATTATATTTTAAAAAAATCAAAAGAGTTTTAGTGACTTCAAGAGTAGCTGAGCCATTGGTTTCTTTTCCCTGATAAATGAGCCCTTTACAGTCCTCCCTGGATGCTGGAGATGTGACTTACAGCACATATCTGGGCACTGAGTCATCCTGGACACCGGGTGCCCACTGATTCAGTATCTGTGCCAATCTATGAATAAGCAACGGCAGAAATTCCTGGTGGGTTTTCTATCCAAATTCTGGCAGCTCCTCATTTTTCTTATCAGAGTGAGGAGATAATAATGCAGGGTGGGATGCCATCAATGAGATAGAAGTCTGAAGTAAGGGTGTAACACCTAAAATTTCACACATTATTTGGAATAAAAACTCCATTATTACTCAAGGAGCTTAATATTCTTATCAAAATGCAAAATCCCATATGCTTTCAGAAGTCTCTAATCACATAGTAGTATGGCAATGAAAGTATGTATCAGAGCTGTGGCTTCCAAGTTTTATTAACACTTCAGCTTTTCAAAGACCAACTTTAAGATTTATTTTTTTGCCCGAACTCCTTATTGTTTGCTCCATTAACTTTACCAGATGAGTCTCCATGCAGAAATCAACTACTTAAATAAAACACAGATCATACCGCTTGCTTCAAAGGATATTAAGAAAAATGAATTAATTTACAATGCATGTGGCATAGTTAACTCTTAATTCCCCTGCACAGGTGGGAAATACTATATCACATCATATATTGATAATGTTATCAATATATTATCATATATGATAATATAATCCACATGTTAAACTTATTTACATTTTTGGTGATAGTTTCAGCATTAACTGTGTTTCTTTGCTTAGTTTATTAAAACGTCATGTCTTTGCTTTTTCATTCTTTCCTGGGCTGTACCTGTGAATAAACTATAAAATGGTTTAAAGAAGGGTTAGCAGGAGGACGAGAAAAAAGCAAACGGCTTTAATGGCTCGCTCTGTAACATGTTTTCTAATACCCCCAGGGTGTGCCCTGTGATCTCAGAGAGTGTTATAAATTCTGGAAAGAAAATAATTTAAAATTCTTCTTAATAAAATAATGCAATATGGCACTTTTCATGGGATGGATAGCATGGAGAATTCAAGTAAATAAGTTAGGGAGCAGCGACTCCCTGAGCCTGGGAGACAATAAAGAAGAGTTTACAGAAGGAAAGGAATCAAGTGTAAAATTAATGAATTTCTACTTAGATTTTTTTTAAGTATATTGAATCCTTAGACCTCAAGGATTTTCTTTCTTGAAAGATTTTGCTTTGGTAGCTATTACATTTGGCATATGGCCAAGGTATTTGGTGTTTAGAATGAAGAATCCTCAACATTTTTCATATAGGATAACATTCTCTCATTTCGAAGCACAGGAAGTAAAAAACCCTGAAATCTGACTTCGCATTTTTCATCCCTAATACAAAATACGTTCTCTTGAGAGTGCTAGATTGTTTAAATAAGACATGCCAAACCAGTATAATTACATGGATGTTATTTGTAACACTGACTCCACATTCCCAGTTCAAATGGTGTGGTGTGGGAGATTATAGATATATGGCCTATAAAGAGTTATAAATCTTTGTTTATTTTATTAAATATTATGAGACATGCCCTGAGAATGACAGATCAATAACGGTCCTTGTGGTTTCCTGATGGAAGGCTGCAATTATTTTCTTCCATTACAACTTGAATGTAACCCAATTTTACTCATCTATCATCTTTATAATAGTAATAAAGAAACATCACTGTATGTTATTTTTATGCCTATTCCTATTATCCCTTGTTTGCATCTTGTTTTGATTTTGTTTTCATTCAAAATTGTTCTAATCATTTTACTTTCTTCCTTTGATGGCTCTGAGTGGTGACCCTTTAACTTTGGCACTCTTTAAAACGGAGATGGAAAATTACTACTTTAAGTTTCCTTTATTTTGGGAAGCAGTTGGCTACTCTTTGAATTAGAGTATAAATGATGTTTAAAAACAAGGAAGCTTAGTACAAACAACCTGTGAGGTTAACTTTTTCTAAAACTGCATTATCTGCAAATTCTTGAATGCATAAGATAAATTACATTAGCATAGTATCTTACAGTCCCATAGGTAGTTAGAATTTAAAGTCAGGTAAAGGAGCACCTTACACCTTTTAGCTTGACTATATAGCACAATTCTGATTTAGCTGTCTTTCTCTTCACCCTCCAAACCACCACCACTCCCATATCTCCCCTTTTTTTTTCTTTTGGAACTATTAAGTGTTAAGGAGGACTTACACAAACTAAGCATTATGGAGGTGGGTCACTCATAACAGTTAGTGGGGGAAGTAAAAGACCCTCATGAGCAATAGAACCAGAATGTGTCTCTTCCAGAAAACAATCCAATAATTTGAATTTGACTTTCTTTACACAAATAACAATACAATAATAGTTGTTAATTATTATGTGCCAAGGACAAAGTTAGAGCCTTTTAAACATTATTGTACTTGTCCACACCATAGTCCTGCATGGAGGAAAACGGGTTCAGTGAGTTTAAATAATGCCCTCATGGTCAGGTAGATAGAAAATCATGGGGTACAAGTTTGAACCCAGATTTCTTTAATTTCAGTCTTGTTCCATTAGGCTATGCTGCCTCCCAAAGAGATAAATTTATGGTCATCTTATTGTGAGAGGTACTTTATATTTATTATCCCACATTTTTACAAAAAGGCTGAGAAGTAGGTATTGTTATCTGCATGTTATGAATGAGACTGAAGCTCTAAGAATTAAGTAACGTGGCAGAAGTTACACAGCTGGTATGCAGGAGACCATGAGTTCCAACCTGGTGAGTCTGGCACCAAATTACATGCTTTTCCCCTTCAACTGATCAATCACTGGTTATTAAGATGACCAAGATATTGGTAAAAATATTTGCTACCAGTCTATTTCTATTCTTTCAAATGCTTACATGTAGAAAAAAACTTTGGTAATGGGATTGCAAGAAAAAGTATAATGTCATAACTGTATTTCCTGGGTAGGTGAGAGATATTTCAAGGACCCTTTTAGATTTCAACTTTGATTAAAAATCTTTCCAAAATGTATAACTCCACTTCTCTTAGTAAATATACTGTAATTTAGGGAACAGGATCTTTGTTGATTTGAGGACAAAAAATTCCCTTATTCAATATTCATTCTTATTTGGAAGAAACTGGGCTAATGTGTACTGATTCTAGTATTTTCCTGGAATAATTGTCATGTTACTAAATCCCTTATATGATACTGTTGAAGATCCAGTTAATGTGCTTAAAGTAAATTTTTAATAGTTTATCCCCAAGTAGAAGGTGAGGTTTTCTTATGCCCAAATTTGGGGATTTACAAAGTCTCCAGATTATGTGGCATTTTTTCAGTTACTTTATTTTGAATAATAATGTGCTGTTTAGGGAACACACATTAGCCTAAAACAACTTCAATCACTATTAATTTAGGATGCTTATAGAGGTCAAATGATGAATGGGTAAAAAAAGGCGGTAAAGATATTTAAGACTAAAGATTTAATTATTTGTGGGTGTAGAATCTCATAATCCTAAATGTTGGAAATCACCGTGAACAAACCCTTTAGGAATCACTTTCAAAAGCAACATAGAAAATGGTTACACTGCAAAGATCAAGAAGAACAACTAATAATCAACACTGTATTACATGAATGGATATCTGTGGCTTGGGATAAGTTTCCAAAAACAGCATCATATGTGGAATTAATGAGTTCTGAAGCACAAATAACTTAGAGGTGAAGATGATCTGCTTTGGAAACTATCAGATGACTCGAAAGATGGTTTTAGTGATGTCATCAATATGAGAAGATGTACATGAAGAGTTTGCACAGATACTTTCATAAAATGTGAGAGTGGAAAAAGCAACATAATATGTGATCTAAAATAAGCAAGTCAGGTCTGATAGACCTGTTGGACCCATAGAATCTAAAAGACCCTTTCTTGGTCCTCTGTCTGATCCTATGATAGAGACACGTTTTACGTAGGGTAGAAGCTCAAGGAGGGCCAGAAAACCCCTGCTGCTGTGAATGTGCTCTCTAAGTCCTCCTAAGGTTACTGTTGCAGTTTTCTTAACCTTGTCCACAGAGCACACAATGGTCCCTCCATAAAGATCTGACTGATTAGTTTGGTTAATAACAAAACTACAGTATATGTATCTATTCACTAAAGTTATGCCAAAATAAAAACTTAGTTCCAAGAAATTGTCAGAAGGGTCACCTGATATCTTTGCTAAGACAAAATGGAGTTGTATTGCTTAGAGTATTTCCAAACTTTTTTGATCTTGTAAATCATTTTGGTTTTGTGTGAGTAACAGCTCTAGGTGCATTCATTTCTAGGAAATGACTGTATGCTGACTATTGGAACAACCTGAGGTCTTTCTGTGGTGGGTATATGAAAACTGATAACGTGGGTAGTTTCATTCTTGGAAGAATTCTGACCTTTAGTAACCAGAGAAGATAAACAGGCAAATAAATAGAGGAGATTGGAAGGTATCTGTCTCTGTGGAATTTGGCTAGTGTAAAAGTTGCCTTCCCTTGTAAGAAGACTATGTTGGCCAGTTCCATCTTGTTTCCCACAAGAATTTTGCGATGGGAGTGATAACGGTTTCAGGTGTGGTTGATGCGTTTTGGGCATTTTTCCTGGGTGATAAAACTGCCCTGAATTTCATTGGGTAATCCTGCCTTTTTGTTCCCTTTGGAACACTAAAAAAGTCAAAGGGGTAGGATAAAGTTCAGTTGTGTTTTGAGAATTTCTAGAATTGATAAATACTTTTACATCTGGGGGCTGAAATGTACAAAATAAAACAATGAGATAAGATATCAGTATACCCTTGTAAGGTAAAGTCTCTTTAAGTTTTAACAGAACAAGATTTAAATAGCAAAGTCGTGTGCTTTAGAGGCTCTGAAGGAATTCCCAGTAGACTCTTTATTAAACTTGTTTCTGAAGCAATTCATTGGATGCAGGAAAAATGTTTTCTCTGAAATGCTATTAATATTACACTTTTATGTCCTAATTCCCAGGTTTCTGAAAGTCTTTTTGTTTCCTTTCATTCTTTGTCTTTTCTAGTGAGGAAAAGGGATAGCCTCATGAGCAATCCCATTGCTTCTAACAGATTTTGCAACATATATTAAATGTATTCAGGGAGAAATAAGGGATATATGGGATATATATGTATGTATATTATGTATATTCATAGACTTTTGAGAGAGAAGAAAGTTATGTCTTTAGTTCACTAAAAGATGGATTCATTTTCTCAGAAGCATTTTTCTAACTTTATAAATAAATTACTTAGAGTTTCCATCTGGAGAAGTATCCTAGACATTTCAGCAAAAGTGAAACAAACGTTTCTGAATTATTATGCCCTTGTTATCCATCTGCAAATTATATACTTTCTTTTATCAAGGACATGTTTAATGTTCTTCCTGCTTGCAATTATAACCTTTACCACTTAGATTGAAAACTGCTAGAGTAAGTGAGATGTACATTTTCAAAGTCAAATCGTCTTTAGAAAAGCAATAGAATTTGTTCATCCAGTTATGATCACTAGTGGTCATTATGTTAGGAGGCATAACCAGGTCTGTACATTCAAATCTGGGTCCCCACCAAGAAAGCCCAAGGCCACAGTGGACTCCCAGTTTGATGCTCTTCCTCTAGCACCAAATGATCTGATGACTAGCAGGATATATCCTCTGGGTATAGCTGGTAGCCTTTACTATATCTAAATCAAAGCAATAAAGAATTTCCCTAACAATTCCTGGGAAAATATCATTTCATGTAAGTACAAACAATCATCAATCAAGAATATTTATATGTATAAATATCAAATGCCAAATAGGTAAAAAGCAACAAATTAGAACTTGGTAGACACATGCCCATTCAAGCACGAAGTTTATGTATTGAAGTCAAGACCCAAAGTATGGATTTGAGAGCAAAAATTTCCTCTGTAGTTTTCTAATTTATTCAGAGAGGTATATTAGTGCATTTAAAAATGTTTAATTTATCAACATTTTAGAAGAGTTTTTTTGTTTTTAGTGAAGTTTCTTTAAGTAATGCCAATAGAGACTGTTCATTCATACATCAGTGAGCGAATGGGATCTCATAAAAAAAAAAAAAGCCTTCAAAACCTACAAATTAAGCATCTTATTCTAAATGTTGTAAAGACTGCATGGCATCTCAATAATTGTGTTTTACAGGAATTGCTGTTGTGTTAAACTTTATGTACATCTGACCAGAACTACTAAAGCCGATATGCGAAACAAGGTTAATAATCTGAAAAATACTGGCAAACCTGTAAACTCAAATTGTAAAAATATTTTATATTTTCTTTTAGTTATCACATTAACTTTTTCTCAAGCTATGATTCTACCTTTAAATGAAGATTCAATTTCTAAATTTTCTTGGAGAGAATTTGCAAATATTTGGATAAAGACCATTTACCAAGCACCAAAAAGCCCTTTATATTCTCTTCTAGACGGATACCTATTCTGACTCGTACCTCATAATTTGTAAGTAGGGAACCTATACGACTTACCCTATTGAAGCAGTGATCGTGGTTGGGCCCATAAAAATGCTGGAGACATCTCACATTGTTTTTGTTGACGATCTTGTTGAAGAACTCATTGACATATTTGACAGGGAACGCACAGACAGCAGAGCGATTCATTGGTTCGACAGAATCTGGTTTGCTTTGTGCAAACACCCCGTAGAGAATGTCATCATTCAGGTTGGCACCTATTTGCTTAGCGAGCTGGGTCCCAGGCTTACTGACATACGCAGCTTGGAGAATATTAAACACTTCCTCCCTTGTGGATCTCTTTCTTCTCTTTTCTGTGAGAATACACTCCAGAGGCATTTCCATGTACGAATGCAAACCAGAGTCTACGGAACAGAACCTGATTATTCTTGTGTGAAAAGTCTGAGCATCTAGAGTTTCCCGTTGGACCGTCAAAAAGTAAATAAAATGGTTGCTTTCAAAGGCGTGGACATACTTAATGGGGTAGGAATCTCGGAACTCAGGTAAAACATCAATATAGGATTGGTCTGTCAAAAACTTAAAACCATCTTGCGTTTCCTTTAGCCTTCTCACAGATATCGAATGCAATGAATGATCTGGAAGGTAAGAAGAATTTATGGTATTGCCCACGAAGAAGTTGATGAATCGATCCTTTTCAGACAGCAGGACTTTGGTTCCCAGGGCACTCACCACACAGTCAGGACATTGGCTGGGCTCTTCGTCTGCCTGTGGAGAGTACATGCAATGAACCTCCGACTGTATGTTAGCAGTATTGTCAGGTGGAAGGACGTGTCGCTGGCAGGTCCCTCTGTGGACACTGCCGCAGCTAATGAGTTGGTCATCATAGTACGTGTCAACAAGCAGAGCCATGTTGATGTTATCTTTCCAAACGCCACCTGATAAATTGGCTTTGTGGCTGCAGTTCTGACATGGGAAACAATCTGGGTGTTCCAGCACAGGCCCAGTCTTGTACTCAGCAACCTTCTGAAGGTCTTTGTCATTTAAAACGTAAAGGTAGTTAATGGCACCGAGGTAAATGTGATGCTTGTGCGAAACGACATTCTGAATGGGTGTTTCTGCTGTGAAGTTAGGAAGCTGATACTGCATGTTCACATTCATCTTGGACTTTACTAGTGCCTCTTTACACTCCCCATT
Organism: Physeter macrocephalus; assembly: GCF_002837175.3. Taxonomy (NCBI): domain Eukaryota; kingdom Metazoa; phylum Chordata; class Mammalia; order Artiodactyla; family Physeteridae; genus Physeter; species Physeter macrocephalus. The sequence goes on from NC_041218.1 coordinate 33,923,557, forward strand.
GCTCTTCTGCACCAAGGTAAACAGAAGCACAAGGATGCCAGGTGCAAGCACAGCAGAGGCCTTCATGGTGAGAAGTTTATCTGCCAAAACATGTTCAAGGCAAGAGCAGTTTAGTTGTCATTAGAAACAAAGAAGAAGAAACTGAAAGAACTATACCAGTTAAACTATTAGAAACAAATCTTCCTAACTGGAATTTTTACATTGAGTGAAAACAAAAAACTCTAGCAGGTTTCACATAAAGATGCATTGTGCAGTTGGACATGACTCTACATAGTTTAATTTTAGAACTCAAGCCATGAACAAGTAATTTTAGAGAACCATTATGAGATGCAAACAATGTTCTGTATTAAGAACGATACAGCAACTAGGTTAGACTCATTCAGCAGTGAAGTCAGAAAAATAGCAAACTTCTTTCTTAACCTCTTGCTGGTTGTTTAATGTGGTTTAATATCTGTGGTTAATGACTAGGTTGATATTTAAACTTTCTCAGTTAGTCAAGTAAAGGAATTGTGGTTCAGATTCATTTATTCTACAAGTCACAGCAGGCATTGTTTCCTTGGGAGCATGTAGAATTACTAGGCTAAATTTAGCTTCCTTTTGGAAGAAAACAATCATAAATTCTAGAAGCAATATGATCACATGCTGTTTTTAGGATTCTGTGTGCAGAGGAAAGGTATGGTTATAATTTGGCTATAATTGACCTATTGTTTTGGATAGACAAATGCTTAACTTAATGTAAGATCACTGGGAATGTAAAAACAGAAAGCTAAAAATGTATAAAATAAAATATAATCTTTAGGACTAAAGTCCTAGAATTATTTCTCAGGGGAAAACAACATATTGTTCGTTACCAAGTCAAAAGTTATTTAGTTAAAAGAACATTATTTTAACATTCCATTGTATGCACATGGACAGTATTTCTACTAGGAAGCATGAGTGGATTTGTTATTCAGGTTTTAAAAAGTTAAGGTGCACAAGTTATAAACATTGTGAGTTCTACTTATAACAGCTATAGGCAGGGTTGGAAAAGAAAGGCCTTACAGAAATAGAAACCAAATAGTTATTACTTCTTTCTCCCTTTTGAAAAAATGCATAATTCTGACAGGACAAAGGGAGCCTCTAAAAACATACTGGGCATTGTAACTATGCCAAAGACTAACTCTAGGTCCACAAAAACACAACAGAATTCACTGTGCATGGCTCTGTGCTTACACTATGGGAAATGGGACATGGCGCTTACCCTTCAGTGAACTTACAATGGGGTTGAGAGATAATACATATATGCAAATTACTATAATATATGGTATTATAATTTCCTGTATAGCAAAAACCAAAAGCTAAAAGCATCAAGAGAGGAAGGCATGGCCTGTACTTAGGATTACTATGATCATGAGAAATATGGACAAGTCCAATACGTTTCAGGTCCAGAAGACAAGGACAATGCCTGTTTGGTTCATCACTCTATATCAAGGACTTGATATAGAACCTAGAACAGAGTAGGTGTTCAATAAATATATGTTGAATAAATGAGTGAATAAAAATTAAACAATAAGTTCAAAGTCACAGAACAGATAAGTGTAGTAGCCAGAGTTTAAAACCAAATTTACTGACTCCAAAATCAAAGATAATTTTACCCTACCAAACTGATAGGAATTACAGGCATTATCTAAGAGGTAATAGAAAGTCATTGAAGGGTTTTGAGCTGGAGAGTCATATGAGCAAGGTTTTACTCTAGGAAGATTGATCTGGAGGCAAAGTGGCTTAGAGCAGGGAGAACCTGGCAATGAGAAGACCAGATGACAGGCATTATAGCCCATAACCAGGTAGTAAGGGCCAGAAGCAAGATGGTGGCCCCAAGAATAGAAAGGAAGGGATAAATGAGAGACATATTTGAATAAATAAGATTTGACACCTAAACTGGTGGAACACAAAAGAGAAGGTAAAGATAAGCAGCGTCATCTGGGAAAAAGTAGAACAAGTTACAAACTAGGGTAGTCAGTAGGAGGAAGTTAGGCTAAAGATCAAGGAATATGATAAGCTGGTTTTAAACATGTTGAGTTTGATGTGTTATTGAGAAATGAGTGAAAACATTCTACTACAGGAATGACTAGTAGGTTTTACATTGTTTCCAGCAAGCAGGTTATCTGGAGTAAGTGAAGAATGAAGATTCCAAGCAGACAGCGTATGTGCCAAGCAATAGAGGAGAATGATGAGGAGGATTTTGAGGAGAAGCCTGCTCTTACTGGGAAAGTGGCACGATTGGTCTTGGGTGAGGTAATATCCATCTTAGATGAAACAGAGGCAAGTAGAAGCATGAGTGCCAAGTATCTGCCATCTGTGCATTAGAAAGAATGAAACTTCAGAACTTGATCTTAGTGGGGCAATTGGGATTCTAGTTGGAATAGAAATAAACTTTGCATGTTATCTGCACAGAGGGGATGGTTAAAACCAAGAAAGAGTATGTTCATGGAGGGACAAGGTGAAGGAAGAGAAGACAAATGAACCAGATCTCGGAGAATACGCACATTGGAGAAACTAGTGAAGGAATCAAGGACGGTGAGTTAGTTCAGAGAGGCGTCATGAGAGCCAAAATTGCACTGTGTCACAGAAGGCAGGCAAGGGCCTCAGGAAGGTGGATGTAATCCACACAAAAGCTCCTTGTTGACCTTTACAAGAGTAGTTTCAGCAGATTCAACAGTGGTATCAGACCACTAAATTGAAAGGGTACGTGTGATGAGGAAGTAGAATGTTTGTCAAAGGAAGGACAAGCAGAAGGCAAGATCAGGGTTGAGAGGACTTTAAGTTGCAGGAAAGACATACACATACACTTATTTGTAGGTCTCTTTTTCTTCTACTAACATTTGTTGGGTATCTACTAAAGGCCAGGCACTGTGGTTGGTCTGGGAACCCAGAAACACGGTACCTTTCCCAGGAAGCTCACAGTCACTTGGTGGAGGGAACGGGTTGACAGAAATTATGGGAATGTGTAGGAAGGGCAGCCAACCAGACTGGAAATGAGGCTAGAGCTGAGTCTTTTTGCGGTACGCGGGCCTCTCACTGCTGTGGCCTCTCCCATTGTGGAGCACAGGCTCCGGACGCGCAGGCTCAGCGGCCATGGCTCACGGGCCCAGCCTCTCCGCGGCATGTGGGATCCTCCCAGACCGGGGCACGAACCCGTGTCCCCTGCATCGGCAGGAGGACCCTCAACCACTGCACCACCAGGGAAGCCCTAGAGCTGAGTCTTGAAGGAGGATGAGGAATGGAAATTCCTAGTGGAAGAGCAGTTTATGCAAAGATATAGTGGCAGGAGAGAGCATATGATACAATCAGGAAAAATGCAAGTAGGTGGGCCTAGAGAAGCGGGGAAAACAAAAAGAGCAAATGAGGGAGATAAAAATTGTTCGATCAACATTCCAAGGGATCAAAAAGAGGCATTTACAAGAGCCCTGAAACATAAGAGAAGTCACTTTTTCTGAGACAGCAGGAGAGGATGAGAAGTCACATAAAGATATAGGGACATTTAAGGAGTTCAGGGAATATGATCTCAATGTTCTAAAAAATAAATTAGGGTATATGACCATCTGCTGAAATTGATGGTTACAGAGGAGTGACCAGGGACTTCAGGGTGAAGGAGGAGGTTTAGAATATCTACAGCAGGGTATGCAAACTGAGGTCAGCAAGAAAGAAAGGATTGTATAGTAGCTTTGAGGGCTTCCTGAAGATAAGATACAATGTATATGACTTCCTCTTCACATTCATGAGATATGGAAGAAACCCAAGAAAGAAGGTCAAGGACACAATGATTTTCAGGATCCAAATGAAGGTATCTGATTGAGGATATAGGCTTTAAAGGCTACAAAACTATAGTTGGACCAGAGGGCAAAGCAGAGCTTCAGTAAGGTATAAACCATATAATAATAAAAATAACAATAACTTGTATTGAGTGTTTACCATGTGCCAGGCATTCTGCTAAACCCTCTGATATACTCTTCGTAAACACCCTGTGAAGTAGGAAGTATTATTATTCTCCATTTCTAGATGAGCAAACTTGCCAAAAGTCACACAGAACCAGATTCAATCCTATGTCTGACTGACAGGAATCTGTCCGGGATGTTGAATGCTTCACTAACACTGGAGCAGCTTCCTGAGCTAAGAGGGAGAGCGCACTGGAGCAGAAGTTAGAGCTCTGGTTCTGGCCCTTTCCCTCTCTAGCTGTATGACTTTAGGCAATTCATTCACCTCTGATTCCCAAGGTCCAATAGCCTCAACATGACTGCTTTAAGTATCAAAAAGAGATTTTATCTTTGAAAGCACTTTGTTACATAGTGTATATGTGTGTATATACACACATATACATATATAACTATATGATTGTTACATATGTGCATATATATGTGTATATATATGCATAAACTTGCTGTTTTTGAACGTAAGTCTCACTATTTTAAAGTATACTAGAAAATTTTTGGCACTGGTACGGGGAATAACAAGGAGTAGAAGAAAAGGATTTGGGACAAGTTGTTCTATTACAAGACAAATACAAACTACAAACTACAAATATGTGTCTAAACCTTCTAGAATACATTATGCAGAAAAATTAAATGCACTTCTCAAAATGGTATCAGTGTATCTTCTGAAATTGGGAACGTTAGCCTAATACATAATTTATCACTGTATTTTCTCTAGGAAAAATAATATGGGAAGAAATTAAACTATCATTCTCAAAAGAAAAAAAAGCATTACAACCAATTTGCATCTTAGTTGATGCCCATTAATGCAGTGTGGAGTGAGAATGACTTTTTTCTTCTAGGCTTTTTGCGGGAACCTTCAAAATGATCTTAAAAAAAAAATCTGAGGTATTATGTTTAAAAAATAAGGTTCCTATCTGAAGGCTCGTACATGTCTTTCATGGTGCTAAACCTCAATCAACTAGAATCCAAGAAAATGTACAAATTGTTATCTCATTTGATGAGATGGCAAATCATAAGAAAACCAGTAGGGAAGGAGAAAAATTTTTTCTATTTAAGGAAAAAACCCTGCAGAATAACCCTGGAGTTAGTAACCCAGTCTCCTATACTTTCTTCATATTCTCTTGATAGCAAATGGTGATGCCATTTTTCAGGTTGAGAAATCAAAGAAATGTTAATTAAAAAAATTTTTTTATTAAAGCAAAAATACAGGACTAGGGCCCATTGTCAACAACAGAATTTTTAATTAAAACATGGGTTCCCTTTAATCCTCAGATAATGAGAAAACTTAAACATCCTGTTTTATGAATCATTCCAATTAATTGAGGCCCTTCCCCATTAACAATGGTGTGTGTTGGTCAGATTAGATCTTCTCCAGGAAATGTTTGTGTTCCTCACAAGGAATGGAGGAATACGTTTGGAAATATCTGTTGCTGAGCTATGCACACTGATGACACTGCCAGTTAACTGAGTGACAGCTGAGTGATCAAGTGCACAGGCTCTGGAGCATGACTGCAGGGTTTGAATCCATTCACTGTCTGTGTGACCTTCGGTAAATTTTTCTGAGCATCTATTTTCTCATTTGAAATATCGGAGTGATTATAGTACCTGTCTCACTTATGATGGTTACTCTGAGGATTCAATGAGTTAATGAACATAAACCACTAGGAGCAGTGCTTGGCACAATAAATATTCTCTATTATTGCTTGTTCATGCCCTCAACAAATAGTGTTTGAGCATGTACTGTGTTCCAGATACTGTGCAGAGTGCAGAAGATATGAAAATAAATAAAACACTTTCTAATTGTGAGATGAAGAGGCAGACAAACAGACTACAGTTTAAACTCAACGTGGAAATGTCTGTGGGAGCCCCTCAAGGGGAACTTACCCAGGCTAAGGGAGTCAGGCAGGTTTACTAATCAATCAGTCGTAGTCCTTTCCTCACAATGCATTCCAAATACTGAAGCTCAGCATGGGGGGCGAGTGGGGTGGAAACCTGAGTTTTGGTTGTGGGAGTGCAGCTAAATGGTTGTATGACCCAAAGCCAGTCACCCAACTCCTTTGGCCTTAGCTGCTTTCTTATTCGTAAAATTACAGTGTTGAACAAGTTGTGTGCTGGAGGCCCCTGGAACCAGCTAATGACGGCTTAGCATACGCATCTCCTCCCAACTCGTGTTCAGTGACCTCATCTTGGTTGCTCGAAATCGGCCTTGGTGGGAGTATTTACCCCATAGAAGTTGGCAAACACTAAAAATCAGGGCTTATTTCCCCCCTGGAGGGATGGTTATTAAATACTTACAAGCATACCCCTGGGTTGAACCAATGAACGTTGAAGTATTTTCCAACTCCAATAATTTTCAACTCTGAGATTGTTTTTCTACGTTTTACTCCAATGCCATTGAACTGGAATGTATTGCTTTCTCTTCTCTATCTATATCATCTGCCAGATCAGGCTGTGTGAGCAATTTTAATATTTATATTGGGAGTGACTCCAAACTACTTTCATCTTTTATATATTTTTGCCTTGATACATTTATTCCTGTGATGTGCTTGGATCAGGCTTTCAATATAAAATGTCTTTTTACTGTTTGTTTTTTCTTTCTTTCTTTCTGAAACAGTGCTGGCCATTTAACCAACTTTGAATTCCTTACTAAAAGGAACACATAAAGATGATTCAAACAGACTGACTAATTCATTCTCTTAAAATGTCATGCACATAGCAGGTGAAACTGAATCATGCATAAAACATTTCTGTATTTCTTTTCAGTTGATAGTTAAGATAAGCTCACTGGCAAAACATTTCCTGGGAGTGATTATCTCAGTGGCACCTTGGTCATTAAACTATTGGTATTTAGGGGTATTTCCTTTAAAGAGGGCTGCTCTATTAGCTACAAATACCAGCTTAACCTAATGGTAAGACCACATACTCAACTCTGTCTGCCATCTATCTACCTCTAGTTTTCTCATTTAACTAGCTTACGTTGGGCTTTTCATGCCCTAGAAATCTAGAGATACATTTAATTCTCTAAGAGTTATTGAGTAACTACCTGTGCCTATCACCACTACTCCTGTCACCATCATTGTCCTCATCAACAAAAACCTGTCTCAAAGCATATACCTGTGTTGTAAGCAAGTACTGATGGCTCATGAAAAAACACAACAGGTGTCATGGAATAGGTTTTTAAGAGAGGGACTTTCAAAACTTTGACACGGGTAACTCTGTTTTCCTTAGGAATTGATTTTTCTTAAAAAATCATAATATTTTATAACTATATAAATAGTACTTTATAGTTTACAAGATGCTATCAACTACCTCATCTCTTCTAATCTGAATGTTTTCTTAGAAAGGTAAGCATTACTCCCATGTTTTCAGGGTAAACTGTTTCAGGGGAAACTCCCATGTTTTCAGGACAAAACTGAGCTTCAAAGAGGATAAAATATTATCTAAAATATGATAAACATGCAAGCTAGTTCTTATAAGTATATTTCCAATTTTTTTTAAGTATGATGCTTATTTGAGCTGTTTCAAATTATTTGCATTTCCTGGAAAAGATTTTTGTTCTAAAGGCAAAATATTTTGAAAACTTTTTCTGCATTTACCTGCCCAGCCCCTGCTCTACCACTGGTAACTCTTTTGAAAACTCTCCCCTATCTAATGGGGCTGTCAACCACTTGGCTTATCTCCTCCCCACAGGGTGAGCTTGCAAACCAGGCTGGCCTTTTAGTGAATTCTATTCCTTTGACCCAGAGCTTGGACAGGGGTGAGCATGTGACTAAAGCAAGGCCAACCAGGGTCTTTTGGGGTTTAAATATAGATACTGGGAGGGGACCTCTCTCCCTCAAAAATCACTGGCACTAAGGATGATATTAACTTGTACTGTCTGATGACCATCTTTGTCACTGTGTGGAGAAAGCCTGCCTGAGCATGAAAGTGACCCAAGAGGCAGGGGATCCTAGACATGGAGAAAGGCAGGTCACTAACGCTATTGTTCAAGCATCTGCATCTACCATGTCTTCAGCTAATGAGAACCAGTAAATTTTTCCTTTCCTCCTTTCTTTCTCTTTCTTTTTTCCATCAGCAGTTTCATTGTGATTTTTTAAAAGATTTTAATTAATTTTTAAAATTAGTTAATTTATTTTTGGCTACTTTGGGTCTTTGTTGCTGCACGCGGGCTTTCTCTAGTTGTGGCGAGCGGGGGTCTACTCTTCGTTGTGGTGTGTGGGCCTCTCATTGCGGTGGCTTCTCTTTGTTGTGGAGCACGGGCTCTAGGACTGAGGGCTTCAATAGTTGCAGCACGCAGGCTCAGTAGTTGTGGCGCACGGGCTTAGTTGCTTTGCAGCATGTGGGATCTTCCCGGGCCAGGGCTCGAACCTGTGTCCCCTGCATTGGAAGGTGGATTCTTAACCACTGCTCCACTAGGGAAGCCCCTCATGGTGATTCTTTTATTCCTTGTGCCTGAAAGCCCTGACTAAACAACGTCCACTCGAAGATTCTACAAACTTGTGAATTCAAACACAAAGTCAAGTGCATAAAAGCAACTTTATGTAAAATATTCAAGTAATTGGCAAAGACTGTTTCTTTATTTACTTGAATAATTTCTCTAAATATTTCACTTTGCATTTGGAGATATATCTACTAGTTAAAATTTCTGAGGTGCTACACTAGCTTTTTTCTGCTCTATAGTTTCAAATTCTTCTACAATATTTACTTAACATAAACTCAAGATAGAAATAATGTATCAAAGTGAAGAGTCAAAATATAAAAACATTTCAATCCTGCTTATAAGTGTATAAAAGGGATTTATGATGATGGAAAATGGCCGAGGCCCCATAATAAGGAAACTGCAGTCATAAAAACAGTCATGGCTAAATTCTCCAGGAGGACTTGCCAGAGTGAAATCCTAAGGAAAATTCTTAGCCCTTTCTACATTTATATTATTTCCATTAATTTGCAAAGTAGGCCCATAAAAACAAAGCTAAGGAAAGAAGATCCCAATAGGAGATTCCTGATGACATTTAAAATACTGTATTTATAAACACTCACTGCTTATGAAGAGTCATATTATATCACATAATATTAATCAAACATTTGTGAGCTCCCATTGCATACCATGCCCTTGTCTAAATACTGACAGTTTCTACCCTCAAAAAGTATACAGTCTGTGGATTTGAAGATAGCAAGATAAATGCTAAAAATCTAAATATGTAACCTAAATTGAAAAGTGACAGATCTACTGGGCTGTCGAGAAAGCAAATTTTAAAACATGCCTTGTTCAACATTTGATTCCTAGGCCTAAAGCTTTAACACTTAGTGTTATTATCATCAAAGAACCTAAGCTGACTTTAGAAAGATAAAACAGTACATGTCAAAAATCCCTTCTAATGTAGCCAGACACTACATTGACAATGATTTCTAACAGTAAGTCAAAAGGACAGAAGAGGTCTTCAGGGTTTTTCAGCCCACACAACTGCTCATTTATATGACCAAATTTAAATGAGTCAAAATACCCATGAGTTAATCTTATATCTAATATTTACAGACTAGTTTGCTTAACAACATTGTTCCCAATAACTCATAAGCCTTCTGGAGAACAGGTGGGTGTAGTGGAGAGAGTATGGGCTTTGGTGTCATCACACTCTGATGTGATGGGAATCTGAGCTTTACCATTTACATACCTTCTGACTCTGAGTGTCAGTTTCTTCATTTAAAACATGGGGATAATAATGGTACACATCTGTGGGTTGGCCAGGAGGGTTAGAGATGAATTATGAGACACTGGCATTCAATTATGCAGCATACACTGGCATCCAATAAATGTAGCTATTATGCTTACCCTCCTAAGTTGTGTCTTAGCCAGTTTCTGCATACCTTCATCAAAAATGAGGAACTTGGCAAAGTCCACTGGGTGAGCCCACTCCAAATACTTGCTGTTTCATCACCTTGGCCCTCTCATCTACAGTTTAAATAGTGTTATTTCTTATTTTCCCACCCTTTGGCCATCTTGTGGTTTTCCTCTAAAGCTGTTTCAAGTTCCGGAAGTCCTTCTTAAATTATCCTCCAAGAGATATGGGGATATATGTGTATGTATAGCTGATTCACTTTGTTATAAAGCAGAAACTAACACATCATTGTAAAGCAATTATACTCCAATAAAGATGTTAAAAATAAATAAATAAAATTTAAAAAAAATTGTCCTCCAAGACATGGTAAGGCCATGGTGAGGGCTTTCCACACTAACGACGAACAACAGATAAGGAACCATTACCTTACCTCTTTAAAGAAGAGCAAACCCATGCCCCCACTGAGGTTTAGGAAATGAATATATAAGATGCTCAGTTAAATTTGAATTTCAGATAAACAATGAGTAATTTTTTTAGTATAAATATGTCCCATTAATGTATATTATATGACAATATTAGTTGTAAGCAAATGGAGAAAAATAAAGGAATAATCACCCTTTTTACTAACAGAACTTAGACTGAAAATATTTTGGCCAAACCTATTTATCTGTTGGAGTAGAACTGTATTTTTAAGGTTTCTGTAGCACATGCATTTTGCAAAACTGCATATGTTTTTTTTTGTTGTTGTTGCTGTTTTGATGCTGTGTGTCTAAAACATGCTGTTTTCAAAGTGATTATCAGGGTAACCTGTTCCTAACAGGTGGTTTTAAATATCATGTGAAAGTACAACTATGTAAAAGGAAGTTTTTTTTTTTTTTTACTAAAAATCAAGGAAAAGATTTGTGTGCTTGCAGAGAAAAGTTATAGTGTATATGGCAACCTGTCACTGACATAAATTTCTGAAACAGAAAAAGTATTCCTATATTAATATGTATACTTTATTATAAAAAGCTTATTAAAATTCATATAGGTCGCTATAGGAGAAAACAAGTTAAACATGGTACAAAAATAATTTTCATGTGTTATAAATATTGTTTTAGCAGCTCCTCTAAACAATTACTCTTGATTATTATACAAATGTTGCTTATTTGATAGATACCTAAATAGTGCTCTTATTCAGATTCTTATCTAATATTGTATCCCTTCTTCCAATAAACATTTTAAAAGTTGAAAATGACTGAATCATAGCACAAGAAAAAGCCAACATGCATTTTCTAGTTGTCAAACATGATCGAGATAATTGTCCAACTCTGATATGGTAACAGTAAAGATAAAAAGAACAGAATTCCATTATATTCTCAAGATTATCCCTCACACAGTCATAATCTGTTAGTAAATATCTTTGTCCTTTTAAGAATGGCTGAAAGTATTCAACTTCTGGGAAATAAGAATAAATGGACATTTGTTTTATCATTGTGCATATTGTAAGAAGTCCTGTTCAGAAAATACATTGAACTGTCAGTCTTGATTGATGGACAGGCTTTTGTCCCATTAATAAGCCATAGGTCAGATAAGAATGTTTCACTGCCCTTGAAAATGTGAAGACTGAACTTTCAATGTTAAGAAAGTGCTAAGATTCTTGAAATCCTATAAAACTATTTAAAAATATTCTTCAGCCTAATGGATAGATGTAATTTTATAATTCAGATCGTGTAGAAGTGATACCAGATTTTGTTCAATTAATCCAGGAACCCTGAATAACATGAACCCACAAATCACAAAAATCTTAAATACTTTAAAATGAATAAAGAATGCCAAGCAAAGCTATCCTTGTAAAAACAGAACCGTACAGAAAAATAAGTACAGAATCCAATATCTAAAACTCTGGATCCCTGAAAAATCGATAAACTAAAAGGTTAGGACAACTTAAAAACAACTGTGCTCAGGATTGCATTTATATAATGGATCAATTCAAGGAAAAATAATTCAGGGTGTGTGTGTGTGTGTGTGTGTCTGATCACTCTCCTCTGGTGTTACCCAAAGCAGAAATCAAATGGTTGCAGAGGAATGCTGGTGGAATGCTGGTTAGTGGACCCCATTAGTGTCATGGCCGCTGTCACGTAAAGAAAGAGAAGTCAGCACCCAGGGAAAGCGAGAAAAAGAGGAGACACATGAGGATGCCAAAGGGCAGGCTGTGACCCTGAAATATGGCGTGGTCAAGCAAGGGGGGCATTCTCCTCTAACACTATTTGCACCTAGCTCTTAGGGTGTGGCTAAATTTTATTTTGCTCACATCTGAGAACTTTTCTTGGAAATCAAAGTTAACAAGTAGACTCTGGCAGTGAAGTGAACTCGGGACCCTTTTCAAGGTGAATTTTGTCAGTATATGACGTTTTCTTTTCAAGCAAAGTAGAAAAAAAAACTTTTAGAAATCATGAAAATAGTATGAATGGAAGAAATAACAAAACTGGCCATATTTTGTATAGATGTGGATTCCTTGGGTGAACATAATGCAATTCTACCAGTGTTGAGAGAAAAATTAAAAGCACATAAATATCACTACATTGAGATCAATATGTAATCAGAGAATAAAAGAACCAAATAAAACTTTCTACAAAAATCTTAAATACTTTAAAATGAATAAATGAATAAAGAATGCCAAGCAAAGCTATCCTTGTAAAAACAGAACCGTACAGAAAAATAAGTACAGAATCCAATATCTAAAACTCTGGATCCCTGAAAAATCGATAAACTAAAAGGTTAGGACAACTTAAAAACAACTGTGCTCAGGATTGCATTTATATAATGGATCAATTCAAGGAAAAATAATTCAGGGTGTGTGTGTGTGTGTGTGTGTGTGTGTGTGTGTGTTTGAGGGAGAGAGAGAAACACAAAGAGAGAAAAGAGGGCAAGGCATTAAAAAACTTTTTAACCATATAGGTGCTGCCCACTGGTTGGCAGTCCCAGCCTCCTGCCACACTGTCCTCTAGTTGTGCACTCCAGATGGGTGCACATCTCTGGAGGAATACAGGGAAGGAGAGCTAACTACAGCAGACAGAGGCAGGGACAAGTAGTATCCTAGAGTGAAGATATTACTTGAAGGATAAGCTGGAGTTGCTCAGGCACAGTGGAGATGGGACAGACACTCTGAACTGAGAGACCATACATGCAGGCACCTTGGGGAGAATGTGCAGGGCTGGTCAGGAAGCTCTAACTGGCACAGAGGCTATGTGGGCTGGGCTGGGTGTGGATGAAGCCGGAAGGTTAGGCTGGGGCATATCACAGAAAGTCTTATGCGTCCTATTGAGGGGCCTGTACTCTTTCAGTAGTGGAGAGTCCCTGGGAGGTTTTAATCAGGACACAGAAACCAGAATACTTATAAATATATATTAGACAACTTTGGTGACAGTGTGGTGAGTGGACTGGAGGGGAAAGGAGCTAGAGGCCAGAAGACATAACGGAAGGTCACTGAATCTTCCAGGTACTAGAGGATGAAGACTTACAATAGAGTGAAGACTCCCAGGTCTGCATCTTCATCTCTTTAGCTCCAGAGAGTCCAGAAATCCATCTCTCAAGCATCCATTTTGTATGTTCAACAGCTATTCAAGACTAAATTTGACAAATATTTATTGAGGACCAAATACATGCAAGGTGTTTGGGGGTACACCAGTAAACAAAACAAATATTCCTGCTGTTGTGCAACTTATTCTGTAGCAGGTGGCTCCAGACAACAAATACATAAAACAATTAAGTCAATCCTGTAGTGTATTAGAAGTTGATGAGTAAATGTTGGAAAAAATGCAGGGCTCCATGTGAAAAGTATTTATTCTATTTGTTAACTGTCCTCAACAAATAAAGAAGTTTCAGAATGTGAAAAAAAAGTTTATGAGTGTTACAGGCAAAAAAAAAAAAAGTAGCATTGGGGGATCAAGAGTGCCTGGAGGGGAGGTGGTGGAAGAAGTGTGTAGCTTTGAAAAACTGGGAAGTGGGAGGATCTTCAAGATGGTGGAAGAGTAAGACATGGAGATCACCTTCCTCCCCACAAATACATCAGAAATACATCTACATGTGGAACAACTCCTATAGAACACCTACTGAACACTGGCAGAAGACCTCAGACCTGCCAAAGGCAAGAAACTCCCCACGTACCTGGGTAGGGCAAAAGAAAAAAGAAAAAACAGAGACAAAAGAATAGGGACGGGACCTGCACCATTGGGAGGGAGCCATGAAGGAGGAAAGGTTTCCACACACTAGAAGCCCCTTCGCAGGTGGAGACTGCGGGTGGCGGAAGTGGGGAAGCTTCAGAGCCATGGAGGAGAGCGCAGCCACAGGGGTGCGGAGGGCAAAGCGGAGAGATTCCCGCACAGAGGATCGGTGCCGACCAGCACTCACCAGCCCGAGAGGCTTGTTTGCTAACCTGCCGGTAAGGGGTGGGGGTTGGGAGCTGAGGCTCGGGCTTCGGAGGTCAGACTCCGGGAGAGGACTGGGGTTGGCTGCGTGACCACAGCCTGAAGGGGGCTAGTGCGCCACGGCTAGCCGGGAGGGAGTCCAGGAAAAGTCTGGACCTGCCGAAGAGGCAAGAGACTTTTTCTTGCCTCTTTGTTTCCTGGTGTGCGAGGAAAGGGGATAAAGAGCACCGCTTAAAGGAGCTCCAGAGAAGGGCGCGAGCCGCGGCTATCAGTGCGGACCCCAGAGACGGGCATGAGACACTAAGGCTGCTGTTGCCGCCACCAAGAAGCCTGTGTGCGAGCACAGGTCACTATCCACACCTCCCTCGCACTGGGAGGCTGTGCTTCCCGCCACTGCCAGGGTCCCGTGATCCAAGGACAACTTCCCCAGGAGAACACACGGCGGGCCTCAGGCTGGTGCAATGTCATGCTTGCCTCTGCCGCCGCAGACTCGCCCCGCACTCCGTGCCCATCCCTCCCCCCGGCCTGAGTGAGCCAGAGCCCCCGAATCAGCTGCTCCTTTAACCCCGTCCTGTCTGAGCAAGAAAAGATGCCCTCAGGCGACCTACACACAGAGGCAGGTCCAAACCCAAAGATGAGCCCTGGGAGCTGAGCGAACAAAGAAGAGAAAGGGAAATCACTCCCAGCAGCCTCAGGAGCAGCAGATTAAATCTCCACATTCAACTTGATGTACCCTGCATCTGTGGAATAACTGAATAGACAAAGAATCATCCCAAATTGAGGAGGTGGACTTTGGGAGCAAAGATATATTATTTTCTCCACTTTTTCTCTTTTTGTGAATGTGTATGTGTATGCTTCTGTGTGTGATTTTGTCTGTATAGCTTTGCATTCACTATTTGCCCTAGGGTTCGGTCCGTCCGATTTTTTTGTTTTGTTTTACTTTCTAAAATTTTTTTCTTAAACATTATTTTTTATGTTAATAACTTTATTTTCCTTTATTTTATTTATCTTATCCCCTTCGTTCCTTCCTTCCTTTCTTTCCTTCTTCCTTTCTTCCTTTCCTTCTTTCTTTCTATTTTTTCGCCCTTTTATTCTGAGCCATGTGGATGAAAGACACTTGGTGCTACAGTCAGGAGTCAGTGCTGTGCCTCTGAGGTGGGAGAGCCAAGTTCAGGACATTGGTCCACAGGAGACCTCCCAGCTCCATGTAATAACAAATGGCAAAAATCTCCCAGAGATCTGAATCTCAAGGCCAAGACCCAGATTCACTCAACGACAAGCAAGCTACAGTGCTGGACACCCTATGCCAAACAACTAGCAAGACAGGAACGCAGCCCCATCCATTAGCAGAGAGGCTGCCTAAAATCATAATAAGGTCACAGACACCCCAGGTCCACCAGACGTGGACCTGCCCACCAGAAAGGCAAGATCCAGCCTCATCCTCCAGAACACAGGCACTAGTCCCCTCTACCAGTAAGCCTACACAACCTACTGAAACAACCTTTGCCACTGGGGACAGACACCAAAAACAACGGGAACTACGAACCTGCAGCCTGCGAAAAGGAGACCCCAAACACAGTAAGTTAAGCAAAATGAGAAGACAGAAAAACACACAGCAGATGAAGGAGCAAGGTAAAAACCCACCAGACCTAATAAATGAAGAGGAAATAGGCAGTCTACCTGAAAAAGAATTCAGAATAATGATAGTAAAGATGATCCAAAATCTTGGAAATAGAATAGA
>NC_041218.1:33940405-33941491 GCF_002837175.3 Physeter macrocephalus
AGTGAGCCAGAGCCCCCGAATCAGCTGCTCCTTTAACCCCGTCCTGTCTGAGTGAAGAACAGACACCCTGAGGCGACCTACATGCAGAGGCGGGTCCAAATCCAAAGCTGAATCCCAGGAGCTGTGCAAACAAAGAAGAGAAAGGGAAATCTCTCCCAGCAGCCTCAGGAGCAGCGGATTAAATCTCCACAATCAACTTCATGTACCCTGCACCTGTGGAATACCTGAATAGACAACAAATCATCCCAAATTGAGGAGGTGGACTTTGGGAGCAACGATTTTTTTTTTCCCTTTTTCTCTTTTTGTGAGTGTGTATGTGTATGCTTCTGTGTGTGATTTTGTCTGTATAGCTTTGCTTTTACCATTTGTCCTAGGGTTCTGTCTGTCCATTTATTTTGTTTGTTTGTTTTTGTTTTAGTATAGTTTTTAGCACTTGTTATCATTGGTGGATTTGTTTGTTGGGTTGGTTGCTCTCCTCTTTCCTTTTTTTTTTTAATTACTTAAAACATTTTTTTAAAATAATTACTTTTTATTTTTTATTTTAATAACGTTATTTTATTTTATCTTCTACTTTCTTTCTTTTTTTCTCCCTTTTATTCTGAGCCATGTGGATGACAGGCTGTTGGTGTCGCACTGGGAGGCTGTGCTTCCCGCCACTGCCAGGGTCCCGTGATCCAAGGACAACTTCCCCAGGAGAACACACGGCGGGCCTCAGGCTGGTGCAATGTCATGCTTGCCTCTGCCGCCGCAGACTCGCCCCGCACTCCGTGCCCATCCCTCCCCCCGGCCTGAGTGAGCCAGAGCCCCCGAATCAGCTGCTCCTTTAACCCCGTCCTGTCTGAGTGAAGAACAGACACCCTGAGGCGACCTACATGCAGAGGCGGGTCCAAATCCAAAGCTGAATCCCAGGAGCTGTGCAAACAAAGAAGAGAAAGGGAAATCTCTCCCAGCAGCCTCAGGAGCAGCGGATTAAATCTCCACAATCAACTTCATGTACCCTGCACCTGTGGAATACCTGAATAGACAATGAATCATCCCAAATTGAGGAGGTGGACTTTGGGAGCAACAATATATATATATTTTTCC
>NC_041218.1:33941651-33942668 GCF_002837175.3 Physeter macrocephalus
CCATACAGGATACATCCAAGGAGAAACATGCCAAGACACATATTAATCAAACTATCAAAAATTAAATACAAAGTAAAAATATTAAAAGCAGCAAGGGAAGAACAAATAACACACAAGGGAATCCCCATAAGGTTAACAGCTGATCTTTCAGCAGAAACTCTGCAAGCCAGAAGGGAGTGACAGGACATATTCAAAGTGATGAAGGAGAAAAAACTACAGCCTAGATTACTCTACCCAGAAAAGATCTCATTCAGATTTGATGGAGAAATTAAAACCTTTACAGACAAGCAAAAGCTAAGAGAATTCGGCACCACCAAACCAGCTTTACAACAAACGCTAAAGGAACTTCTCTAGGCTGAAAACACAAGACAAGGAAAAGACCTACAATAACAAACCCCAAACAATTAAGAAGATGGTAATAGGAACATACATATCGATAATTACCTTAAATGTAAATGGATTAAATGCTCCAACCAAAAAACATAGACTGGCTGAAGGGATACAAAAACTAGACCCATATATATGCTGTCTACAAGAGACCCACTTCAGACCTAGGGACACATACAGACTGAAAGTGAGGGGATGAAAAAAGATATTCCATGCAAATGCAAATCAAAAAAGAAAGCTGGAGTAGCAATTCTCATATTACACAAAATAGACTTTAAAATAAAGACTATTACAGGAGACAAAGATGGACACTATATAATGATCAAGGGATCAATCCAAGAAGAAGATATAACAATTGTAAATATTTATGCACCCAACATAGGAGCACCACAATACACAAGACAAATACTAACAGCCATAAAAGAGGAAATCGACAGTAACACAATCATAGTAGGGGACTTTTATTTATTTTATTTTTTATTTTTTTGCGGTACGCGGGCCTCTCACTGTTGTGGTCTCTCCCGTTGCGGAGCACAGGCTCCGATGCACAGGCTCAGCGGCCATGGCTCACGGGCCTAGCCGCTCTGCGTCATGTGGGATCTTCCCAGACCGGGGCACGAACCCGTGTCC
>NC_041218.1:33944499-33945234 GCF_002837175.3 Physeter macrocephalus
AGACACTGATGAAAGAAATTAAAGATGATACAAATAGATGGAGAGACATACCATGTTCTTGGATTGGAAGAATCAACATTGTGAAAATGACTTTACTACCCAAAGCAATCTATAGATTCAATGCAATCCCTATCAAACTACCACTGGCATTTTTCACAGAACTAGAACAAAAAAATTCACAATTTGTATGGAAACACAAAAGACCCCAAATAGCCAAAGCAATCTTGAGAAAGAAAAACGGAGCTGGAGTAATCAGGCTGCCTGACTTCAGACTATACTACAAAGCTACAGTAATCAAGACAGTATGGTACTGGCACAAAAACAGAAATATAGATCGGTGGAACAGTATAAAAAGCCCAGAGATAAACCCACGCACAGATGGTCACCTTATCTTTGACAAAGGAGGCAAGAATATGCAGTGGAGAAAAGACAGCCTCTTCAATAAGTGGTGCTGGGAAAACTGTAAAACTACATGTAAAAGAATGAAATTAGAACACTCCCTAACACCACACACAAAAATAAACTCAAAATGGATTAGAGGCCAGACACTATCAAACTCTTAGAGGAAAACATAGGCAGAACACTCTATGACATAAATCACAGCAAGATCCTTTTTGACCCACCTCCTAGAGAAATGGAAATAAAAACAAAAATAAACAAATGGGACCTAATGAAACTTAAAAGCTTTTGCACAGCAAAGGAAACCATAAACAAGACAAAAAGGCAACCCTCAGA